>NC_041399.2:87517591-87780091 GCF_900747795.2 Erpetoichthys calabaricus | reverse complement strand
AAGTGGTAACCCAACCTGGCAGGTAACAGTAATGTTTGGTCATGAAGTCGTCTAAAATCCGCCACGTGCCCTCTTTTAAGTGTGAGAAGCAGATATATATAGCCAAATTCTCGCGCTTCGTTGCGGCGAAGTACTGCTTTTAATTTTTTAAGAAAAGAAAACCTTTTTAAACGGATCGAAAATATACCAATAACAATTTGTTAAGGATCTGTTTTTTTCTGAACCTCGCTTTTCACAGCTGTCGCGCTACGGCGTGTGTTTCGTTTATTTGACAGTATGTAGATCGTGGTAATTACATTCATGGCATTCGTTTTCTGAATCACAATCTGACTGTATGGGTGGTTACCTGTCAGGTAATGCTTGTGGTTGGTCAGGAAGTCGCCTTACATCCGCCACGTGCCCTCTTTCTGTTCCCAGAAGCTGATCATAGAATGGTTTTAATAGTTTACTTTCAAATAATGCAAAGAGTATGCGACACGTGTTTCTCCCTAATTCTGGGCTCATCAGGCATACACACTCACTTCATCCCCTCTCGGGAATCGAATCTCTATCGTCAGCGCCAGAGTTGAAGCCCCTAACGTTGCGGTCAGCAAGTCGGCTAATATCCGCCATGTGCCGTCTTTCAGTTGCGAGAAGCAGATCATAGAATGGTTGAAACTGTTGCCCCTAACGTTGCGCTACGGCGTGTGGTTCGTTTATACCTTGTGTCTTCTCATTAAACTTTTATCTCGCGAATATGTTATTGCAATCCGCAGCGGGAGCGTTTCTATAAACTTAATTTAAACTTACGTTTTACACCGTGCTTTGTTTCCCTTATGAACATGCTTGTATGCTTCACTCGCTGGCTTCTTATTGTTTCGCTCCCTTCTCAATTGTTTAATGAATTTTTTGTTCTTCGCTGTTTGCGGCTCTTCCTTAATTTCTCCGTACTGAGTTCTTTTATCTCGCGAATATGTTATTGCAATCCGCAACGGGAGCGTTTCAATAAACTTAATTTAAACTTACGTTTTACACCGTGCTTTGTTTCCCTTATGAAGATGCTTGTATGCTTCACTCGCTCCCTTCTCAATTGTTTAATTAATTTTTTGTTCTTCGCTGTTTGCGGCTCTTCCTTCATTTCTCCTTACTCAGTTCACAGTCTTTTCACGTGATTACGTGGGAGGCGTGATGACGTGACACTCAACTCCGCCTCCCACGGCCATCAAGCTGCTGTCCATTACAGTATATTGTCAAAAATGAGGTTCCAGTTATGACCATTACGCGTTGAATTTCGAAATGAAACCTGCCTAACTTTTGTAAGTAAGCTGTAAGGAATCAGCCTGCCAAATTTTAGCCTTCCACCTACACGGGAAGTTGGACAATTAGTGATGAGTGAGTCAGTCAGTCAGTGAGTCAGTGAGGGCTTTGCCTTTTATTAATTAGTATAGATACACATATATATATATGTAATATATATATACACATATATATATAATATATACATACATACATATATATATATATATATAATATATATATACACATATATATATTTGCAAACTGTTTCTTGTTCATTGAGGTTTTCTCTTGGAGAGTTTTTTTCATTTCATTGAAAATTAAAGCAGCAGCTGCCAAATTATGTAGCTTTCTTATTAATTTTTCAACATTGTGTAAAATAACTTTATAAAGTAACATAAAAGGTTTAAATACTGGTTATCCTTTTACACTAAAATATTACTAAAGAGATACAAAAAAAGTAAAATGCATATGTTCTTTTTCTTTAAGGAGATTAAATATTACTGAAGAAAGAAAAAAAAAAACTAAAACAGCCAAATGGGGCTATGCATACAAACTTAAAAGGTTTAAATAAAACAGAAATATACACTTTTATTTTTACTTGCTTAACTTGTGGAGGGTGTATCTTCTAGCAAAGCCCTAACTTTTTTCGTGAAAGCCCGTTTCAGTCAATAAGTCTTAAAAACAGGTGTAAAGATATTGACAATAAGCTACGCAAACCCACCAAGACATGGAATCGTTTAAATCAAGTATCATTACATCTTCCTTTCTTAAAGAGAAGTAAGGCATTACTTATAAGCTTACATATATATATATATATATAGACATACATACATATATATCTATATATATATCTATATCTATATATGTATATCTATATATATCTATATCTATATATGTATATCTATATATATCTATATATATATATCTATATCTCTGTCAATCTCTTTATATATATATATATATATATATATATAAATCCCCGCAAAGTACTGCTTTTAAATTTTTATGAAGAAGAAAAGCTTTTTAAATTGAGGGAAAATATCCCAATAGCAATTTGTTAAGGATCTGTTTTTTTGTGAAGCAGCCTTAACACAGCTTTTCCGCTGTTTTATAAACGAACGCCATATAAGGTCTTCCTTTTTCCTTGCTTCGCCAAGGAAAGAGCCTTTTTATTAAATCCAAGGGTTCTTCGCTTTTTTTTTTGTTTGTTTATTTATTACGATTGTTATAGTTCTGTTTGTATACGACGTTGTCAGTTTAGCACTCAGGTTGTAATATGACCAAGCCGTGCAAACTTACTGTTAAGAATGCAACGTATAGTTGTACATGAGAAAAGCAATCTTGCCCCAAATCAATGGCAACCTTTTGTAGGTCTATGAACTTATAATAAATAAACGAACCACACGCCGTGGCGCAATTTTAGGGGCTTCGCCTCTAGCGCTGACGTCCGAGGTTCGATTCCCGTATTGGAGTGAAGTGAGTGGGTGGTTACCTACCAGGTAACGCTTATGGTTGGCCAGCAAGTCAGGTAACATCAGCCACGGTGCCTTCAGTTGTGAGAAGCAGATCATAGTATGGATGAAAATAGTTTACTGTCAAATAATGCAAAGAGTACGCGACACCTGTTTCCCCCTTATTCTTGGCTCATCAGGCATACACACTCATTGCACTCGCTTACGGTAATCGAACGTCGGACATCAGCGCTAGAGGGGCTTCGCAGCGGTGAAGTATTGCTTTTAAATTTTAATTAAGAAGAAAAGAAAACCTTTTTAAATTAAGTCTTAAAAAGAGGTGTAAAGATATTGACAATAAGCTACGCAAACCCACCAAGACATGCAATCGTTTAAATCAAGGCGCAAGTCGAAAAAACACCATCCCATAATATTAGTTAACGATTAACACATTTGTATATGTATTGTAAGTATACAATACAACTGATAATATGTTGCGCTTATTTATCTGGTGTACTGACATTTTTGCGCGTTTAACGGCTGAAATCTAACGTGGTTTGTGCCCTTCAGAATGAAAAGAGTTTGCATTTACCTTTTTAATAAAAGGCGAGCTTTTAAGCCTGAGAAATCACCCCGTAAATGCACACGTTTAATTGCACATGTGTTAATATGTATGCTTACACAGTATTAAAAGACACTCAACAAGTACACAGTATTAAAAGACAGTCAACAATTAACGTCATTTACCTTCGTTCCCGCCTCCTCCATTAGAGGATATGGACAAAAAACAGGTTCCAGTTATGACCATTACACGTAGAATTTCGAAATGAAACCTGCCTAACTTTTGTAAGTAAGCTGTAAGGAATGAGCCTGCCAAATTTCAGCCTTCTACCTACACGGGAAGTTGGAGAATTAGTGATGAGTGAGTCAGTCAAACAGTTTCCAGTTATGACCATTACGCGTAGAATTTCGAAATAAAACCTGCCTAACTTTTGTAAGTAAGCTGTAAGGAATGAGCCTGCCAAATTTCAGACTTCTACCTACACGGGAAGTTGGAGAATTAGTGATGAGTGAGTCAGTCAAACAGGTTCCAGTTATGACCATTACGCGTGGAATTTCGAAATAAAACCTGCCTAACTTTTGTAAGTAAGCTGTAAGGAATGAGCCTGCCAAATTTCAGACTTCTACCTACACAGGAAGTTGGAGAATTAGTGATGAGTGAGTCAGTCAAACAGGTTCCAGTTATGACCATTACACGTATAATTTCGAAATAAAACCTGCCTAACTTTTGTAAGTAAGCTGTAAGGAATGAGCCTGCCAAATTTCAGCCTTCTACCTACACGGGAAGTTGGAGAATTAGTGATGAGTGAGTCAGTCAAACAGGTTCCAGTTATGACCATTACGCGTAGAATTTCGAAATAAAACCTGCCTAACTTTTGTAAGTAAGCTGTAAGGAATGAGCCTGCCAAATTTCAGACTTCTACCTACACGGGAAGTTGGAGAATTAGTGATGAGTCAGTCAGTCAGTCAGTCAGTGAGTCATTGAGGGCTTTGCCTTTTATTAGTATAGATTATGTATGTTATAATTAATTAAAAATAAGCCCAGAATAGACAAGAATAGGAAGAACAATAAATTAAAAACTTCTTTGTTAATGTTCAAAAAATAGAAAAATGAAACAGTAATATATACTGTAACTACAGAAATATATATTACAGCAACAACTAAAACCTAAATCCTTTGAAAGGGCACAAATATAATATGAACCACTTACAGTTTTAGAGGGTAATTTTTGTCATGTGTTGAGAGCATAGTGAATTTCTTACTTGCATTTACTAATCGACATGTAACGTGTCACTATCACCACTCTCTGACACCATGATTGGATCATTTACAAAAGATAAGCAAACTGATTAAACTGCTTGGGTGACTATATATGTGAGACAGAACACAAAGTGTCAAGGAGAGATGTATGAAACTGGGAATATAGGATATGTATTTATGCAGTATTGATGTTTTAACTACCAATAGCACATTTAAAATATAAACAAATGCCAAACTGCCTTATCAACTAAAAGGAGTGGGGCATAAAAACTCGACACATCAATTATTCTGAATTGTAAATTCAAATCATTACATCATTGGATATGGTCATCTTAGATGACAAGAATTAAAAAGAGGTGGTAACGATGCATTGTAAAGGCTTATAAAAGTCTTTCATAATTTTTTTTAAGCAAATGCTGTTTCACTATGGCATAAACAATTGCTTTTGTAAGACTACATTTTTTATATTATCATTTTAAAACTTAAACTGTTGCAATATGATTGTTAGTACTGATTTTATTGCAATTGTAAATGAATTCAAGTTAATACTATTTTCTTGTAAGTGTCTTTTTAGCAATTCATATATATATAAATTAGAGTTCAACTACTTTTATTTTATTACACAGGATTAGTATTCAAGTTAAATTCATACAAGACAAGTAACTCCAATATTAATCATAGGGCTCATAAGTACATTAGGACAGCTGTTAAAAGAAAATTAGAAGTAGTAAAACTGCGGAAAAAATTTTGAGGAAAATGCAAAAGTTGACCCAAAGTGGTTCTTTCAGTATTTTATGTTACAAGAATTGTCAAGGAGTCGGTGAGCTATACTAGGAATAAAGAGTAAGGATGAAAAAAAGTATACAGAAAAAGAAACGAATGTTTTTTTACGGGAAGAGGCCGTTGACATCCCAGTATTTACAGGGACTACTAGGAAGGTATTTTGTGACTTGGAGGTTGCAGACAGAAGGCCAAAATTAAATGAAATGCCTGTACCAGGTAACATTTATCTTATGTTGCGTAATATGTTAATTGCTAAATATATAAACCGTTTTTTCAGAAATCAGTCCACACTGAGGAATTTCATAATGACTGGAAGCTAGCAAATGCTGTCCTACTACATAAAAAACATTATTGGGACAGGCCCAGTAAGTTCTGTATAAGCCAGTTGCCTTAATATGTATCACTGCTAGGATTGTTTCTTTGTGTTGTAGTGATTTTATTTTTTTGAAAATTTTATAATTTTCTCCAACTCCCCTGTTTGTTCTTTGCTTATGTTTATTGACTGTAGTGAGACAGAGTCTGTATTCAGTTTGAGTGATTAGGAGGAGGAGGTTGGGAGTGTGTACTGATACTATGCACTGCCGCACCCACCACACTTGAAAATAATAACATGATTCAGTCAGTGCCAGGCAAAGGACATAAACTAGTAGGTCAAAAAATATATCGAGCAACCAAAGCACTGGGGCAATCCAAAAGTCAAAGTCAAGTTCAACAAAATAGATTAACACCAGAACAAACTAGCACTTGGTCTACATAGAGGAAAAACTAACGCAAAAGATTTTATTTTATTTTTTTTTCAGTCTAAACTTATGTTTCATATTATGAAAATATGTGCCTTGGCCATATTTATATTGGAGGATCTGGTTATATTACAAACATGATGATGATAGTTAAGGGACCCAAAAATCATACATGGGAAAAATACATTAAATACCAATCATTCCCAAATGAGTTCCAAACAATACAATCCATGAACATTAATGCGTACTATGATATTGTCATGCTTATAATTTTGATCCAATTCTTTTTCCCACTAATTGGCAAGTAAGACCATCAGGTGTGACCTGATAAAACCCTTTTGTAAAATCTCATTGCCTCCACTCTTGGCTTAGGCATGAGCAATCCTTGATTTTGTTGTTCAGATCCCTTTTGTGATTTCCTCATTTTTCTGATTGTTTTATTAGTTTTTTGACCATTCTTCCTTGGTTTTTTTCTTGATATCGAATTTTGGCTTTCTTCTGTGATTATGCCTTTTGGTTTGCAGACGTGGCTTAAAGACTGTCAATTTTCCAGTTGTTTTTTTTGGCTAATATTTAAGTTCTTTTTCATATGTATTCTTTCTTTGTAGATTTGGATTTCTTGAGTTAGAATAATAAATAATAAGTAGTTTTCTTCACTGCGGTGGGTTGGCACCATGCCCGGGATTGGTTCCTGCCTTGTGCCCTGTGTTGGCTGGGATTGGCTCCAGCAGACCCCCGTGACCCTGTGTTCGGATTCAGCGGGTTGGAAAATGGATGGATGGATGGATAGTTTTCTTCTTTGGACCAGAGGTTCCTCTCTCCCTTTCAGAGGTTTTATATGGTCTTGTTAACCAATTCTGGGTCTCTCAGATTATTATGACAGCTGCTTCTGCTACACCCAGTAAAGCCAAATGTGTTCTTTCAGAGGAGGAATTTGCCATGATGTTATGGTTTTGCCACACTTGCCATCGTATTCAACATTTCTTTTTTGTTCTATGTTAATTTTAACTGTGACGTGATTTTTTTATTTTTATTTCATTTACTGAATCATCATTTTCATTTACAATTATGTGAAGTTTTTAGTAATGGCGGCCATTAACCTCCTGTTACTATGACACTGTGACAGGAAGTACATCATAGGATAATTTCATACCACTGGTATTTAAAATAGCAGCAGGCAGCCCTTGTCATCTGAGGTTCTGGATATTGTGGAAACAATATTGTGGTTTTAGTGCAAAGATCTCTGGGCAAAGAGACTTAATTCAGCTTCTTTTCCAGACTTCACTGGGTGTGGCCTCAAGTGCCTCAAATGTTTCCTTGGAACTCTGGGGAATGATCTCTTCTGCTGACTTGTTGTCTTTACACGAGAGTGCTCGAACTCCTCTAATTGTGCACTACTTTCCCTGTCCTTTTGACATGGACATCACAGGGAGACAGAAAAATCTATGACATTCATCATCGTGCGAAGATATTTAAACCTTTTTGTACAATATTAAGTCCTAGGAATAACAGAGAATAAATCTGAATATGTACAGTGCACTCCTGCAAAATATATTTTTCTAAAGGTCAAATTTGGATGAATGCAACCTTAAATAAAAACATCTATATGCTATGCTGACAATAAGTGCCAGACCTTGTAAGCAAGGATCCAGTGAGGTCCTACATTTACATTTTGCAGATGTTGTTTGACTGTATTTAATAAAGTTTCTGCACATTCCCTTTTATCATGGTTTTGAATTGAATCATCCTCATTCATTGGTCAAGGTTCCTGTCTTCAATTCAAAACTGCCATTTTGTGAGTGCAGACTTCCTGTTTGTGGACTACGTTCACTTTGTGGGGGGTATTTTCCGTTCGTCGCTTAAATCATCCGAGATCAGATGCCTCATCTTGGATGAGTTCATGCCAGGGAAATTCATCCAGATAAGTCGGTTTTTCAAATGCAGCCGTGTAGTAGATTAGTCGAGCTGGATCTAATCATCTGAGATGAATGCACACGCCCGCGCTGAGTGAAAAGCCCATATATATTGAGTCTAGAAAACATGATCAGCAAGTCTTTGATAGGCTGTAACAAAATGACGAAAGAACGGGCGCATTTTTTTTTCACACACGCGGCGCAAGACCTTTTATTCGAAGGACATGAAGAATTTCAAGATTTAATATGCACAAGGGGTAACACTGCAAAAGCAGCCCAGACCAGAAAAGACGGCTGGCAAAAAGTGGCCGACAAATTAAATGCTAAGTAGTGTGCATTGTACTTACTGAATGCAGCGTTTCATTTCCTATGTGTCAGATTAATTATTTTTTAATATGTCATAATTCCAGATCAAACGTGAGCACAAGGAGAACATGGGAACAGGTTAAAATGAAGTACAAGAATATACTTCAAACTGGTAAATATTGGTATATACAGGTGCTGGTCATAAAATTAGAATATCATGACAAAGTTGATTTATTTCAGTAATTCCATTCAAAAAGTGAAACTTGTATTTTAGATTCATTCATTACACAAAGACTGATGTATTTCAAATGTTTATTTCTTTTAATGTTGATGATTATAACTGACAACTAATGAAAGTCCCAAATTCAGTATCTCGGAAAATTAGAATATTGTGAAAAGTTCAATATTGAAGACACCTGGTGCCACACTCTAATCAGCTAATTAACTCAAAACACCTGCAAAAGCCTTTAAATGGTCTCTCAGTCTAGTTCTGTAGGCTACACAATCATGGGGAAGACTGCTGACTTGACAGTTGTCCAAAAGACGATCATTGACACCTTGCACAAGGAGGGCAAGACACAAAAGGTCATTGCTAAAGAGGCTGGCTGTTCACAGAGCTCTGTGTCCAAGCACATTAATAGAGAGGCGAAGGGAAGGACAAGATGTGGTAGAAAAAAGTGTACAAGCAATAGGGATAACCGCACCCTGGGGAGGATTGTGAAACAAAACCCATTCAAAAATGTGGGGGAGATTCACAAAGAGTGGACTGCAGCTGGAGTCAGTACTTCAAGAACCACCACGCACAGACGTATGCAAGACATGGGTTTCAGCTGTCGCATTCCTTGTGTCAAGCCACTCTTGAACAAGAGACAGCGTCAGAAGCGTCTCGCCTTTGGACTGCTGCTGAGTGGTCCAAAGTTATGTTCTCCGATGAAAGTAAATTTTCATTTCCTTTGGAAATCAAGGTCCCAGAGTCTGGAGGAAGAAAGGAGAGGCACAGAATCCACGTTGCGTGAGGTCCAGTGTAAAGTTTCCACAGTCAGTGATGGTTTGGGGTGCCATGTCATCTGCTGGTGTTGGTCCATTGTGTTTTCTGAGGTCCAAGGTCAACGCAGCCATCTACCAGGAAGTTTTAGAGCACTTCATGCATCCTGCTGCTGACGAACTTTATGGAGATGCAGATTTCATTTTCCAACAGGACCTGGCACCTGCACACAGTGCCAAAGCTACAAGTACCTGGTTTAAGGACCATGGTATCCCTGTTCTTGATTGGCCAGCAAACTTACCTGACCTTAACCCCATAGAAAATCTATGGGGTATTGTGAAGAGGAAGATGCAATACGCCAGACCCAACAATTCAGAAGAGCTGAAGGCCACTATCAGAGCAACATGGGCTCTCATAACACCTGAGCAGTGCCACAGACTGATCGACTCCATGCCACGCCGCATTGCAGCAGTAATCCAGGCCAAAGGAGCTCCAACTAAATATTGAGTGCTGTACATGCTCAAACTTTTCATGTTCATACCTTTCAGTTGGCCAACATTTCTAAAAATCCTTTTTTTGCATTGGTTTTAATTGATATTCTAATTTTCCGAGATACAGAATTTGGGACTTTCATTAGTTGTCAGTTATAATCATCAACATTAAAAGAAATAAACATTTGAAATACATCAGTCTGTGTGTAATGAATGAATCTAATATACAAGTTTCACTTTTTGAATGGAGTTACTGAAATAAATCAACTTTGTCATGATATTCTAATTTTATGACCAGCACCTGCAACTATTTAAAGAATTGTTGACATAAAGAATCATATATAATGTAAAGAACATTAATTTTAAAGCTAATAAGAAGGCAGACAAGCAAAAAAACAGGTGGAGGTCCACGCAGTCCAGACCTAACCCCAGGAGAAGAGTTGGCTCTCCAGCAAAATGCCCATCGCCCTGTTTCTGAGGGCATTCCAGGGGGAAGCTCCTCCTCAGAGCCAGTGGCAGGATGCAGTGGTCACTTCATTTCAGGTAAAGGATGGTCATTGCATATATTTGTCCTCCATGTGTGCCATAGGTATGTTCCATATAGCCCTCTTTTTTGTTGGGTCAGTTGCAGGGAATGTCATATCCTTAGAACCTGTGTCTGACCAACAATTCAATGACGAAGGTCAAACATTTGATGAAGACACTGTGTCTGATTATTCATCAGGAGGAAAGGTACATTTTCCAAATAATGTTTGATCAAACTCCACTCTGATCAGTCCCATGTGCCCCAATCACATTTGGAAATCCTGGTAATGAGAATGTTAGGCTGATTGAGATTCTTCATGGAACTGTGGGTGTTTTAGCCTGTGTATTACCTACCTGCAATGGCATGAAACACCTCTTTTATTGTCTGCACACGCAGGTGTCCAGGAAACACTATGAAAACCCGAAGGAAATATTTCAGAGCCAAACAGACTTTACGAATTGCCTGGCAAACTGCACTTTTAGTTAGATTTTCCGCATCGCCTACAGTACATAAAAAAGTGCCGCTTGTAAAAAACCTCAAAGCAATGTATACTGTCTGTGTGGTTGTGAGAGCCCGACTTCACCTAGTTTGACTTCGAATATAAGGTGCTAATAAATCTTTAAGGTACAATATTCCCCCTCGGCTAAAGTGGTATCTTTTGAAAAGAATTTCCTCCAGGAGCAATAAAGAATCTTGCCGATCGCGCAAAACCCTCTCTATATGAAATACTCTTCGTATAATTTGTGCACCAATATCCATTGGTCGCTCATTCATGAACGGCGGAGCCATGATTGGATGACTTCCACGCACCGTCACTGATTACGTGTGTAAACTAATCCTTGTTTACGTAGAACAAACGTGCTCCGAGCAGGTTTGAGGATTAGGATGTGTTGCTATGACAACACTTCCAGCAAGAGTTTCGAAAAACCAACAGATCCAGGATCAGGCCAAATCATCACCAATTACATCTGGCTAAACGACTAATCCACGTATGAAAAATACCCCCCTGAAGGTATTTATTTAAAAATATATTAGCACAAAATGCATGCATTTCCCATGTTTTGAGCATACGACTGGATGACTTGACATGTGAGTTATGTGACATAAGTAATTCAAGATTTTTTCATTGACATTTAAGATATTATTATTTATCATAGTCTGCTATTCTATCAGAAACATTCTTATCTCCATTCTCCCTCACTACAAACCACATGGAGTAAATAACATAATTAAAATATATCATTTTTGGGTTGACTTTGACCTCCAAAAGATTACACAATGTATGCATAAATTACCTCCTCATGACTGATTTGGATAAAGATTCAGACTATTTCAAAATTTTAGGGAAGAACAGGAGGAATCCCATTTCTGTCTAATGTACTGAAATATGCATTTTTAGAAATTGAACAATTTCAACACTCATATATAATACATAGACTTATTGATACCACATCAGCTTTTAATACAATCCAGCACAACATTTTAATTGACAAACTGATTGATAAATTCTTCTGTGACTGACACTTGGTGGGGAGGATTCTGGGCTTTTTTTACAAGCAAAACACAGTGAGTGTTAATGGCTGTTTTTCTGAGAGTCTTAACTCATCCATTAGATTACCTCAAGCCTGCTGTCTCTTCTGTTTGTCTGAAATACAAATGACTGCAGAAGATCACACAGAGACATACATATCTTTATCTTTACAAGGTAAGGAGGATTGCCAAGGACCTGTTGTGGATCAGTTTGTTCAATAGTGTGATCATTCCTTTTTACAGCTAAATATCTTGAGTACCAAAGATAATGCTCTCGATTTTAGGTGTTCTGCTCCTTTTACTCTCCTTAACAATAATAATAGGGGAGGCTGTAAATATGGTGGAGTCCTACAAATGTCTAGGGACAGTCATCGATAATGAGTTTAACCTTTGATCTCAACACAGAACAGAATGGCTGTTCTTTTTAGGTAACTTAATTGTTTTAAGGTAGACATACCATAATGGCACTTTTTTATTAATGTTTCTTGAATGTTGATTTGGCAACCTCAGCATAAGAATATAAATATATGTTAATAGGAGACCTCTTTCACTGAGATGTTTTTTTGATTTGATATACTTTAATAATGGGGGAAATTGTCTTTTTGCATGACCCTTGGGTATCAGAGCGCAGGGTCGGCCATTGTACAGGAATAATTTTCAGCCTCGCTCAAGGGCGCAGCAGAATAGGATCCCTTCTGGCAGAAATGAGATTTGAACCGGCAACCTACTGGATACCAGCACAACTCCTTAGCCAGAGAGCCACCACTCAACCAATCACAAACAGGTTAAAAAGAAGGCCAACTCAGTTCTGTCAGCCATTAGCCATTTTCCTAAATTTCAGTTGTTGCTATCATGCTGCATATTTAGGTTACCAAGAGTAAATAGCAACAGATTTATAAACTCTTTATTCCCCGAGGTATGAGCATTTTTAATTTTCTGTTACTTGATGGGATGCTGCTGAATAATAAATTATTACTTTGTGTGATCATTTTTTGTAATAATCACTAGTATATATACTTGCAATAACATCAGTTTTCAGTTGTTGATTTGGCTTATTGTATCTGTGTAACAATGCCTTGTGTTTTGTACTTTTTCTGTAGCAAACAAATTTCTCTCTGAGATAATAAAGTGTATCTAACCTAACCTAAATTAATATATCACTTTACTTAAATAGGAAAAGTTTATGCAAAGTCAATATATGTAAACCATTACCTTTTAGTTTTGGTTCGGCTTTACTCAGCTCTACCATTGCAGCTGGGTAAGTCAGTGCCTTTACATATGTTTACATTTGCTTATTTGGCTATACCACTTAAACTACATTTAAGTATTTGCATGTTGCCTCAATATTCAAACTTATTCTAAGTTTAACTTAATATTTTACAGTTAAATTATTCTTTCAATACTGACACCTAACTTGCCAGCCTTGCTTTACTAGCCTATATAGCCAATCCACTTTATACATAAGAGGCATCATTTTTCATTACCATTTCAGCAACTGCATTCTGTTTAAATAGCCTTGACACAAAATAAGTCTGCTGAACAATGTATAATAAGTATTCAAAACCAGCAGAGCAGAGTAAGCTTGCATAATATTGCATTACTTAGGCAGGTGCTGTATGTATAAGGATTGATAATGCACTATTTGAATATGCCAAACTATGAATACTTATCTGCAGTGACATCAGTCATCCAAGGTCTTCCATAATTCTATCCTAAGAAATAATAGATTCATAGATGGTAAAATTGCAAAAGTAAAAGGACTTTTAAATTTGGAGTTTGGATATTTCAAGGTACCATCCTGACTGTATTGTTAAAACTCTTGCATTTGCCAGTCAGTTTCACTTAAAATTACTTTGCTAATGTTTTTAAATTACTTCTATGAATACTAAATGTGTTAATCTGTGTAATGCTTCAGGCAAATTAATATATTGGTAGGTGTTACAAGTACCAGCTTCTCAATATTTTTATTTTTTATATTCCTCTAATTAAATTAAGTCAATCAGCAGCTTTAAGCCAACAGTGTGATTATTAACATTGTTTTAACTGAAACATGACTGTAGATAGAGAGGTTATGATAATTGAATTACATGTACAACCTGCAAAATCTACAATCTACACAGATAAAGATATATTCACCAGTTTACTTAAAAGGCAAGTTTATAGGCATTTGCAAAATCATATAAACTGCATAGTAATTAAATTCCACACAATAGACTATGATCAGATATCATTTATATCTGTGAAGCTACAATTAAAAAAATGTAATACTGTAGAATCATGTGAATTATTTTCTCTTGTTAAAAAATGTTTTAAAACATCATTTACTTGGTGTTTTTTAAATCTGCTATTTAATAGTCTTAGTTTTGAATGTATGCTTTTTAATAATTTATAATAAATACTACATTTTTAAACTGAGTTTATATGTGCTAAAACAGGTAAAAGCATCTGTTGTGACAAGGTGGAGCTACAAATAGCTTATTACTGTCATAACTAAAGAGAACTTTACATTCAAGTTCTCTCCGACAGACTATTGAGAAAACTATTTGTTAGTCTTTGTTTTGAGGCATACCAGATCTTAAATATCCTTTTTTTACTGATTTTGTTTGCTTGTACTTGCACTTTGTAGATTTAATATATTTCTGCATCCTCACTCTGGTAGCACTAGCCTATCTCTGTTGAGAACAAATATTTGTTGATGAGTGTCGTATTGAAGTACAGTAATCCCTCCTCCATCGCGGGGGTTGCGTTCCAGAGCCACCTGCGAAATAAGAAAATCCGCGAAGTAGAAACCATATGTTTATATGGTTATTTTTATATTGTCATGCTTGGGTCACAGATTTGCGCAGAAACACAGGAGGTTGTAGAGAGATAGGAACGTTATTCAAACACTGCAAACAAACATTTGTCTCTTTTTCAAAAGTTTAAACTGTGCTCCATGACAAGACAGAGATGACAGTTCTGTCTCACAATTAAAAGAATGCAAACATATCTTCCTCTTCAAAGGAGTGCGTGTCAGGAGCACTGAATGTCAGAAAGTGAGAGAAAACCAAACAAATCAATAGGGCTGTTTGGTTTTTAAGTATGCGAAGCACCGCGGCACAAAGCTGTTGAAGGCGGCAGCTCACACCCCCTCCGTCAGGAGCAGAGAGAAGAGAGAGAGAGAGAGAGAGAGAGAGAGAGAGAGAGGAAAACAAACAGTGAAAAATCAATACGTGCCCTTTGAGCTTTTAAGTATGCGAAGCACCGTGCAGCATGTCGCTTCACGAAGCAGCTGCACACAGAAGGTAGCAGCGTGAAGATAATCTTTCAGCATTTTTAGACGAGCGTCCGTATCGTCTAGGTGTGCGAACAGCCCCCCTGCTCACATCCCCTCCGTCAGGATCAGAGAAAGTCAGCGCAAGAGAGAGAGAGAGAGAGAAACAAAAGTAAGTTGGGTAGCTTCTCAGCCATCTGCCAATAGCGTCCCTTGTATGAAATCAACTGGGCAAACCAACTGAGGAAGCATGTACCAGAAATTAAAAGACCCATTGTCCTCAGAAATCCGCGAACCAGCAAAAAATCTGCGATATATATTTAAATATGCTTACATATAAAATTCGCGATAGAGTGAAGCCGCGAAAGGCGAAGCGCGATATAGCGAGGGATCACTGTAGTTTGTTCTTTTTTACTTCCTAGCACATACTAATTTAGCTTACGTCTAGTGTGAATATTATAGTTTTATTTTATCAACAGCAAACTTAATTAATCTGAGAGGACATTCTGGCTGTGAGAATCTTCATTTCAGGGTCCTTACAGTACCTCTCAGGCTAGAAGATCGGATGAATACTACACTAATCTGCTGGCATTAAGCAACTGATTGAAAGGCTTCTACATGTGACAAAACATTGGTTTCGTGGACAACTGGGATCTCTTCTGAGAGAGGCTGCGTTTCTTCAGGTGAGATGGTCTGCATCCTAATATATTCTGTACCTGGGTCGTCTCTGAAAACATCTGTAAGGTAACTTGTCTCTGTAATTCCATTCCAAATAATTTTCATAATACCTTGCTAGGATATAACTCTGTAGCAAACTCTTCCTCATATGTGCACTGCATTAAAACTATAAAACCAACTTCAGTCTAAGTAAAAAACCCAGACAATGCTGCATAAATGTGAATAATTTAATTACTATTTTCACCTCTAGATAGATAGATAGATAGATAGATAGATAGATACTGTGCACTGCATTAAAACTATAACAACAGATTATAGATTAAATAAAAAATCTGCACAAACCAGCATTAATACAGATACCTTAATTACCATTTCAAGCAGCCATAACACTTCACCAATTCAGCTCTGCTCTTCCGACCTTAAATATGGCCTTATTAAATGCTAAAGTGTTAATCAACAAGGCATTTTACATCAAAAATTTTATTAGTGATAGGAAAATTGATTTTCTTACATTAAGTGAAACGTGTCTTAGCTCTGATGGTGTGGCTGTTTTAATTGAATCTGGACCTCTAAATTACAGCTTTACTCATGCGGTTCGCCAAGGCAAGAAAGGTGTGGGTTTGGCAAATGTTTTAAGCCGGTTAAAGTGTAAAGATGTTGGCTTTGGTACAATCACATCTTTTCAGTATCTTGCTGTTGTTATTCAAGGATTTTCTCTGTCTCTAGAATTGTCTGTGTATAGACCTCCTAAATATAATGTGTCTTTCATTGAGGAATTCTTAGACTTCGTGTCAGTTGTAATAACTAACTATGACAGGTTCCTAATTGTTGGTGACTTTAATTTTCATATTGATAAACAGGAAAAGAATTATTGAACCTCCTGCACTGTTTTGAACTGAGCCAGCACATTATCCAGACCACACATGGGTGGGACACATATTGGACTTAGTGATTACTGAAGGATTAAAAGTTGATGTGAAGCCGATCATGGATATCAGTTTATCAGACCATTTTTCCTTTTTATTTAATGTAGAAATACTGATAGCTACAACTAATGAGAAACATATTGTTAAAAAATGTTATTTTGTAACATCTGCAGCTTCAAAGTTTGCTAACATCCTAATCATCCAGTCAGTGTGTAGTATTTACTACAATAATGATAATAATGTAAATAGTAAGGTGGAAAATTTTAATGCAAAAGTGAGATCAGCTGTTAACTTGGACCTTCCTGAAAAGATAGTTAAAAAAATCATCCAGCACTATTGTACTGTGAAAGAGTTAAAGAGTGTCTGCTTTAAAGAAAACATGCTGGAGAGCTGAGCATAAATGGAGAAAAACTAAATTGATAGTTCACTATGAAATACTGAAGGATAAAATAACAGAATACAACATAGTCCGTCTGGAGATGTGGTGCTGCTTCTCTAAAATTATAAATAATAATGCTGGCAATCCAAGAGTTTTATTCTCTACTATTGATCATTATCTAATCCCCTGTTATTCAATGGAATCTCCAAAAAATTTCCAGTGAAACCTGTGAGGCTTTTGCTATATTTTTTAAACACAAAATTAATGATATTAGAAATAATATAGTACATCCCCCTCATCTAAGCCATCTGTAAGCTTAGAATTCCCATTCTTCAAAAGTTTTTTGGAACATTGAAATATCTTCATAGTACATTGTTAATTATTCCATCCATATATCCATCCAGGGTTGCGCCAGTCCCAGCAAGCATACTACAGTGCCAGGCAGGAACAATCCCTGAATGGGGCACCAGCTCATCGCTACTGCTGTCCACCGTGTTCTGACATGTTTAATTATTAACAATATTCATTATTTAAATGAAATTTAAAATTTATCTGTATAATGTAATAAACATACTTTACTGCAATTCATCTTAAAAGCTCCAGGAAGATAGCACCTGGAAATCTGAATTGACTTAAAAGCCAGTCATTATCATATGTAAATAAGCGCTTTATAAAGTGGCTCAGGTTGTACAATATAACTGAGTGCGTTTAGAGCTCTTGGGATGAAACTGTTTCTGAAGCGCGAAGTCCCTACAGCAAAGGCTCTGAAATGTTTGCCATACTGTATGGTAGATGTTTAAATAGACTGTACACATGGCTGAGGCAGTGTGTGCTAGATGCTGTAGCCCGATAATACTCTTTCCAATCAGCTGCTGTAGAGCTGTGATTCCACACTCGGATGCAGTGGGTTAAATACTCAGTGGTACACTAAGAGTAACAACTCTAAAGTAGATATAGTATTTGGAATAGTTTGGCCATTCTATACACCATTATATGGTTTAGGTTGATTACAATTAGATGCCTTAAACTAATAAACAATATGTGGTTAAGTTTCAGTGTATCTCATAAAGCTTCGTCAGTTATGTGAATCTAAAAAATTAAGGGAAACCACACAGGAATAGTAGCACTGCTTTGACGGCGGTGCCGCCAGTTTGCAAAACCAAGCAGAGAACTTGCATAAGCAAGTGATTGAGCTGGCATGAAAATGTGCGTGGCTTTACACCAAGTTTAGTTTTTATACATCACAATGTGAGTGTGGAAACGGCGTTTGCAACATTTTTGTGCGTACACACCATTTATACATGAGGCCCCTAATCTGCAAACAGCTACAAAAGAACTAAAATCAGAAATTGTAAAGGCAAAACAAAACTATGAATTCAAGCTAGAGAATATGATAGCTGCAAATAAAGTAGGATCAGCTTGGAACAATACGAAAATTATAGCAGGATTAACACTAGAATTACCAGAGCCTACGAAAAAACTTGTAGATCCGGCCCACCTTAAATCTGTCAGCGTCTTTTGTCCTGTAAATGTCCCGATCAAGACAAGCAGCAAGCAGCCTGCTATTCCATTCCCCCACAGCCGCAGAATGTGCACAAAGTTCTCCCAGCTCATGCCTTGATTGATTATCTGGGAGTGAAGTGCTGTGGAGTTTTAGAGTGGAGATAATAGATCGTTATTTGGAACACATGCATTTCATGTGTGTTCCGTTTCTACAATAATCTGTGTAAACACATTGTTAAAACAGAAAAATGTTTCATATTTTAGTAGTAAATGACAAAATGTTGGCATAAACTATATAATGTGTGAAGCCTGAACTCCAAAGATCAAATAAACACTTTCACATTAGGTTCAAGGGTAAGGCAACTGCTTCTGTGGTGTAGCGGTAAGATTTGCTGACTTGTGATCAAGAGTCTCTGGTTCGAATCCGACTGCCTCCTATATTTGCCATTTTCAGTAGTGAGCTGCCCTTATTGTTAATATTATACAATAAACACATACATTTGGTTTACGTCTGTAACAGACGGTTTACATTTATCGTACTTGTGAAAGTTACCGTTTTATTTTCACTTTTATTCTTTCAGTCACGATCACGATACATACTACCCCCCAGGGATCTGACGCTGATAGTTTTTATTTGAAACTGGGAATAACTGTAGATGTGATTGGTGTTTTGAGGCAATGGAACTGGATATTCTCTGATCTGGAGGGATAAAAGCTGACACACAAACGCTGGTGAATCTGCCTTCTTCGTATCTCACCGTCACTTGATTTTTTTTATTCAGTTTTATTGAGTGTTCCTGCTCACGCTGAATTAGTATGCACCTTATGGTCTATGATGTCAAAGACACACTGAAAAAAAAAAACAGAGACATATAGGTATATATGATATTTGGAATTATTCATTATATGACCTGTATAGTACATTTCGGAAAACATTGTGGAATGGATGCAACATTATTCATTCGCATAACATCTTGCGCTTGTAATCATTGACCGCGTGTTTCGCATGTTTTTTCTATTTCCCGATCTTGCCAGTGTCCATTTTTGGGTGCACAGTGCTGTTTCTTTTGTACTCCAGAACATGCAGAGGAAAGAATAGTACAGAGAGGTAAGTTCAGCGCTATATTCAATCATCAAATTCAAAAGTTAACAGTTCACACACACGCAAGGACCGTCCTTCCTACATTTACGACATGTGTACCTGTTGCAATATGCACACTTCTCTCTATGCTGTGGTTTCTATTACATTGAAAGGGCACCTGACACTGACTCAGTTTACTTTCCTGGGGAAAGCGGCTGTCTTGGAACAGAAGCTTGTCGATTGCAACAGGTACACATGTTGCGTTCACAATCCTACCTGCCCCCCCCATCTGACACAGCTGTTTTCACATAAAGACGTGCTATAACAGAGGTGAACTCAGATGATGATGACGGTTCTACATCGCAGAAAAAATGCATGTTGCACTTTTGCTGTTGCTGTACTTTGTATATGTACACGGGAAGCTCTGCAGTCTACTTGTGACTTTACGCTGTAGGAAAATAAGTAAATAAATCAGGATAAAAAGGTAAATAACATTCGATCTGGCTCTTATATACAGTGGAACCTCGGTTCACGACCATAATTCGTTCCAAAACTCTGGTCGTAAACCGATTTGGTCGTAAACCGAAGCAATTTCCCCCATAGGATTGTATGTAAATACAATTAATCCGTTCCAGACAGTACGAAGTGTATGTAAATATATATATTTTTAAGCACAAATATAGTTAATTATACCATAGAATGCATAAACTAAATGTAAAAACATTGAATAACACTGAGAAAACCTTGAACAACAGAGAAAGCTAACACTGCAATAGTTCGCACTATAGTGCCAGGTTCGCTCACTAAAAACACTTTTTTTTTAAATGAGTTTTAAGCACAGGGGAAAAAAATGAACATTTGAAAAATCCGTAATTTAATAAACCACCAAGAAAAGTAACACCCATCACTGTAAACCGAACTGAAAACAAAAACAAGCCTTCTCTACCTTATGCGTCCCTCCCTCTTTCTCTCTCGTGCGTGCCGCCTGTGTGTGTGTGCGTGTGTCTCTCTTTTGCAAGCCTGGAGCGCCTATGTGTGTGTCTCTCTGCGCTCCTGTGTGTGTGCGCGCCTCCCTCTCTCGCGCTGCCTGTGTGTATGTCGCGCGCTGTCGCTCTCTCTCTCTTGCTCGCTGCACAGGAAATGCACAGGGAGACTGAACATGTACAAATCGAAAGGGAACCTGGCTTGTTCGTATACCGAGTGTGTGGTCGTGAACCGAGGCAAAAGTTTGGCGAACTTTTTGGTCGTAAACTGATTTGTTTGTGTACCGAGACATTCGTGAACCAAGGTTCCACTGTACAAAGTACAGCAACGGCAACTTCCACCTTCAGCTATAGTCTCTTCAGTGCACGAGCAACTCTCCATGCTAGTGTTTAGATCTGGACAGTGCTTGTGCCCAAAACATTAACATTTATATGTTACTTATATAAAAGCCTGTTCGAATGTTATTTATGTGGATTTATTTACTTACTTCCTACAGCGTAAAGTCACAAGTAGACTGCAGAGCTTCCTGTGTTTGATCGACACGGGCACGCTCAAAAAATACATGTGTAATGCCATGAAAAGGGCACACTAACACTTCAGTTTGCAAGCAATTGTACAAGAATGCAGTCAGACTTCTTTTTTGGGCTGATGAGGGTGCGGAAATATGAACATATCTCACCAATCCTTCGGTCACTTCATTGGCTCCCTATCCATCTCTGTGTCGAATACAAACTATGTTTGTTCACTCACCAGTGTATCCATGGAAATGCTCCACAATATCTTAAAGAACTCCTTATATTACAATCCACTACAAGAAACCTCCCTTTTACAAATACCTACCGCCTTCGCCCCCCAGTGACCAAACTTCATACAATGGGTGACCGAGCCTTTGCAGCCGCTGCTCCACCGCTCTAGAATGCCCTACCAGAGAGCCTAAGAACACAGCAGAATGTGGGCTGTTTTAAAAAAACAGCTAAAGACTTTTCTATTTAGGAAAGCTTATTAACAAGAATGCTATAATTATTGTTGTTTTATCTCTGTTTTTATCTTGCTTTGCCTTTGTTTAATCTTTTTATGTTGCGCTTTGAGATTTACTGCTAATGTAAAGTGCTCCTATAAATAAAATGCATTATTATTATTATTACTTCCTACAGTGTAAAGTCACAAGTAGACTGCTGAGCACTCCTGTGTACATATACAAAGTACAGCGACGGCAAAAGTGCGACATGCATTCTTTCTCCGATGTAGAACCGTCGTCATCATCTGAGTTCACCTCTGTTATAGCGCGTCTTTATGTGAAAACAACAGTGTCAAATGGGGGGGGGGGGGGGGGGATCATGAACGCGACTGAGAGAATAAAACTGAATAAAAAAAATCCAAAGCTAACCCTTACAAGTATCATAAATTTAGTTACAGACTGAAATCAAATGTATGTTTTTATTCTAAGATAGTAAGAATAAAAGCAGCTCACTTCTCAAAACAGAGTCATCTGAGGTCGAACCCGTGAAGTTTAGATTACCAATCAACAGTTGTTACCGTTGCGCCACAGAAGCGACCATATCAAAGAGGTGTGAATGTTGCACCCTGACGTAGGTTCTTTTTCTGCAGTTATATTCTTGAATAGAAGAGCACTTATTCTGTTATATTTGTATCTTTTGTGAAAGTGTTTATTTGATATTTGGACTTCAGGCTTCACACATTAAACACGTCATGTCTACATTTTGTCAATTATTACTAAAACTTGAAAAACGTTTCTGTTTTAACGATGTGTTTATATAGATTGTTGTAGACACAGAACACACATGAAATGCACGTGTTCCAAATAACCATATAGTATTTATAAAAGGTGTCATTTTGCTTGACTTCTCACTCTATACAACTCTAAGCAACTGACATGCAGGTAAACAGACCTGAGCTGAGAAAACTGTGCGGCGGTGGGGGGATGTGATAGTAGGCTACTTGCTGCTTGCTGCTTATCGACACATTTTCAGGACAAAAGATGCTGATGGAGAGGTGCGAAGCGATTAAAGGTGGGATGGATCTACGAGTTTTTTCGTAGGCTTTGGTAATTCTAGTGTTAAGGAATAAAAATAATTCTCGTATTGCATCGGAGGGTTTTAATTCAGATAGAGAACTTGCCAGTGCTTTTAATTGTTTTTACAATCATTTTAGCAATAATATTCAAGAATTGAGTGTGAACCTGGTAGATGGTCAGCATTTTAAAATACAAAAAAAAAAACATAAAACAAAAAGATGTGACAAAGGCTTTTTCCTCTGTAAGATTAGGAAAGACTCAGGACCCTGGCAACATTTGTAGTCACACCATTAAATCTTATACAAAATAACTAAGCCCTATATTGCATTACCATTTTAATCAGTCTTTAGATAAACAACATGTACCAAAGGTCCAGAAGGATGCCTTAGTAGTTCCATTTCCCAAAACCAGTGCCCCCAAAACTATTAATGATTTTAGGCCAGTGCCTCTCAATTCAGTGTTAATGAAATCATTTGAAAAATTGATAAAGGCAGAAATCTTAAAGAAAAATGAACATGTACTGGATCCTATAAAGTCTGCTTACAGGCTAAATAGAGGAGTAGACTATGCCACTTCTACATTGTTAAATTTTGTCCTCAAACATTTAGAGGGTTAGGGTCACATGCTAGACTTTTATTTGCCAATTTTTCAACTGCTTTTAACACAACTGAGCCATACATTTTAATCAAAAGACTCAGGACAATTCAACTTGGGGAATAATATTGTGGGCTAGATACTGATTTTTTAACAAACAAGACACAGAAAGTAAGGGTAAATGACACTTTGTCTGACAAGGTCTACTGTACAACAAACACTCCACATAGATGTGTGCTTTCACCCCTTTTATTTATCGTTTATAGGAAAGTGTCAGAGTAGATAGGAGAACAGGACTATTTTAAAGTATGCAGATGATTCTGTTATCTTAAGTCTACTCCAACAAACTGACACTGATCATAGCCCAGTAGTTCAGGAGTTTGTTGAGTGATGTGAGCAGTCTCATCTGTAGTTAAATGTATCTAAAACTGAGGCCATGATCATTGATTTTAGAAAAAAATCTTAGTAATAAAGAAGATGTAAGAGCATGTGACATCATACAAATATTTGGGGACAATAATTGATTATAAACTAAATTTTGAGGCAAATTGTGAAGCAGTATGCATAAAGGTGCACCAGAGTTTATTATATCTAAGGAAACTGTTTTATTTGCAGATTGACAAAATCTTGTTAAGACTATTTTACTGTGGTTTTATTGAATCTGTTTTATCTTACTCTTTGTTATATTGGTTTGGAAATAAAGTTTAAAGTAAAAAGGAGAAAATTGTTAAATAGGCAAGTAGGCTGACTGGGGACTCACAACTCTGTTCCTCATGTCTGTACTATAGGCAGCTAAAGCACATAACAAGCTCTGTCTTTAGTAATCTTTAGTAATATCTCCGATCCTTTGCCCTCAGGATTTCAGTTAGTTTCCTCTGGATAAAGGTTTACTGTTCCCAAAAGCAGAATGAAGAGATATAAAAATAGCTTTGCTCTAGCAGCAATCACACAGCTCAATATATCTTAGATTTAGGAATTATTTGTTATTTAAAATTTTATTATTTTGTGATATCCATTAAACCTTTTATTTAAAAATGTTTTTATTGTACATGAATAGAATAATATGTGTGTTGTGTATGTCTGTTTCTATTCATTTGTTGTCAAGAAGGACAGCCAATCTCTTGCACTACAACACAGTTTTACCTATGGTACTAATAAAGTAAACCCAAACTAACCTAACCAAACCTAACCTAACAACACAGTCTCAGCTATGCAGTGATAATCACAATATGACTGCAATTATTGAAAAGCAGAATACAAAATGACAGTGACAGAATTATAATAAAATTAATAATCCAATTTAAATAAATATAAAAATTCCAAAAATGGAACAGCAAGAAGAATGATTGCTCATGTAAATGAAACCAAAGTCAAGATATATACTGTAGACCAATTATATGAACTCATTAGCCAAAAAAGTAAATGGCTTTTCAAATATCATTGAAAGATCAATTCAGAAAGGAGATTAAACGCAAAGTGCAGTATAAAAGTATGATTTACCTTTTGTGTGCACAGAGGATTTGAATTCTACTAATATGAATATATTCAACTACATTTTGTTTCTATTAATTAGAGTGCAAGACAGTGTAAATGATTTTACAGAGATACAAGTGACTTTGTGATTCATTGGCAATTTACATTGAAAAGCAGTTTGAAAAGCAAATAGCCTTTCCAAACAGACATTTTAGATTGGCTGGTGGAATAGAGCACACAGAGATACATCCTTGTTATCTATTAGAGGAAGGTTGGTGTGTTTTGAGATAACTTACTGTATACATTTTCAAGTTATGGTCGGCAATCCATTTTTCAGAAACTGATGTGGTTTTGTCAACTAAATCTTTTATCATTTATACAAAAGTGAATATGTTTTATACTCTACAATGCAGATATTGTTAAAGCAAGTCTCCACTCTGTAATATGCATCTGTTTGCTCATATCATTAAACTTCTATATGAATCAAGAATTGTTTTACATATTACAAAAATATGTATATAGATGAACATTCAGTACCAGAAGGTGTCACTTTGCTGTAAGGTGGCCTGTAATTCTCTCAAATCATCACAACTTTAACAATGGCCAGCTAAAGGTACAATTTTAGTACAGGACTCACAGTAGAGTTCTGCTTGACATCCTCATCATACTTTTTTACTCTACCTATTAAGATGAGAGTCATAGTAGCAATGGGTGGAGCTGGCTTGACCACTCTGCCCTAACTTCAGCAAGTACTTCCCACAACCCTGTGAACAATTTCCAAAGTGGCCTGAGAGATATAATTTTTCCACCATTCCTTGTGTAGGCCCTATATCATCATCTACATGCTACATGATCCCTCTCCGACTTGGACAGAGGCAGTGGTGCAGTAAGAATTATGTTTCTGGACTTCTCTAGCGCCTTCAACACCATCCAACCTCTGCTTCTTAGGGACAAGCTGACAGAGATGGGAGTAGATTCATACCTGGTGGCATGGATCGTGGACTATCATACAGACAGACCTCAGTATGTGCGTCTCGGGAACTACAGGTCTGACATTGTGGTCGGGAGCACCGCAGGGGACTATGCTTTCTCCAGTCCTGTTCAGCCTATATACATCAAACTTCCAATACAACTCGGAGTCCTGCCATGTGCAAAAGTTTGCTGATGACACTGCTACTGTGGGCTGCCTCAGGAGTGGGCAGGAGGAGTATAGGAACCTAATAAAGGACTTTGTTAAATGGTGCGACTCAAACCACCTACAACTGAACACCAGCAAAACCAAAGACCTGGTGGTGGATTTTAGGAGGCCCAGGCCCCTCACGGACCCCGTGATTTTCAGAGGTGACTGTGTGCAGAGGGTGCAGACCTATAAATACCTGGAAATGCAGCTGGATGATAAACTGGACTGGACAGCCAATACTGATGCTCTGTGCAAGAGAGGACAGAGCCGACAATACCTCCTTAGAAGGCTGGCGTCCTTCAACATCTGCAATATGATGCTGCAGATGTTCTATCAAACGGTTGTGGCGAGCACCCTCTTCTGCGCGGTGGTGTGCTGAGGAGGCAACATAAAGTAGAGGGACGCCTCACACCTGGACAAACTGGTGAGGGAGGCAGGCTCTGTTGTAGGCACGGAGCTGGACAGTTTGACATCTGTGGCAGAGCGATGGGCACTGAGCAGGCTTCTGTCATTCATGGAGAATCCACTGTATCCACTGAACAGTATCATCTCCAGACAGAGGAGCAGCTTCAGCGACAGACTGCTGTCACTGTCCTGCTCAACTGACAGACTGAGGAGATCTCTTGTTCAAATGAATCATCCTAAATAATGTTCCTTAAACAATCGTGATTATAGCCAAGGCAAGTCAAGTTGGGGAGCATGCACTGGTGCAGGAAACAGCTTGGAATCCCGGTTGGTAACCTCCCAGGCAGCCATGAGGTCCAGTCCCACCCTCCAGAAATGACCTTCAGCCTGCCACAGTCAGGGCAACCCCTTGGCCTGGTCCAGCCACTCGGATCCCCAACAATGATCAATGATGATCCGAGCTGGATCACCCTCTGGTAATCGCGCCACATGACCATAGTGCTGTAACTGACGCTCCCCCACAATGCATCCGGCCCTTCAAGTGGTCCTCCAACTTGCAGGAAAATCATGGGGGTTTGGTGGCAGGATTGGTACTCCAGCCACTGTAAAAACTTCACACAACTCTGAGACAACAGAAAGGACTCCTTTTTTCTCTCTGCAGGAGCAGCTCTGCTACAGCCGCCCTTGGGATCTCCATCCCCGGAAGAGTCAAAATCGTCGGAGAGCCAATCGGGTCAGGCCTGATGGGGATCAGAACTGGTGTTGTGCACAGCAGCATTCGGGTCCCAATTTGAGGCAGCCCTTATCGGTAGGTGTGTGGAATGTCTTGTCTCTCCAGCGTGATGATCTTCCTCTACTGTTGGAGGAGCTGCATGATTATACAATTTATGAAATTAAAAGAAGCACTTATACTGTATTCTATCAGTAATTCATTAGCAAAATGTATATTGTGAACATGTCTGGAAGTTGGAATACATGTATGCATATAAGTGGTGTAACTTTGAATTTAAACTTGGAGAGCATATGTAGTCCATCAATCCATCCATTTTCATGACCTACTGATCCAAAGCAGGGTCATGAGGCAGCTGCAGCCTATCCCAGCAATCATTGGGCACAAACCAGGAATAACATCTGGGTAGGGTGCCAGTCCATCGCAGGGCAGACATACTGTATGTGGTAATATAGTTAAAGTGGAAGATGCTGCTGTTAAATGGGATTTTTTCATAAAGGGGGGCTTTTCTCAGAGGTTCTAAAAAGAAGTTAATGTATTTCATTATAAACACTATACAGAATTTTTGATTTAGAGGCAAATGACAGTATGAGACAGGAATATACAAACCCGAAGATAACGAAAATGAGAACTATGCAAATTATAAACTATGCAAAATTATAAAAAGTCTGTTTTATAAGTGCGTCATTATTTATTACAGTAATTTCTCAAATTGAATGCAAGAAAATGAAATGAGTATTTTATTTGTAATAAAATCAAGAATACAAATAAATTAATAGGATCTATAATACTATGTGTTTTTTTTCAGCTTTCCTCGTGATTTCATGAAGGCTAGTTTCTTTTTTAATTCGGTTGAAAGATTTGACGGATGCTTGATGATATTTCAAAAGACATTGTGCTTGATGAAACAGGTGAATGTCTCCTTGCTTGAATGAAATATTAAGAATAATTTATTCACTGACCAGTTCATTGAATTTCAAATCTAAGCACAAATGTCTATAGATGTACTTCAGTGAACCATTTCAAGCTGAATTGCCTTTAGGGCAGCAAGGACTTTTAAAATCAAAAAGACCAAAATATCTGATATTAAGTTCAAAATAAAAGTAGTACTTTGATATTATGTTAGTTATTTTAATACAATTATTTTAAAATGAATGTATTATTGTGTCTAAGTCTGAGGAAAACCCCTTAAAAATTCAAAATCTGACTAACCCATATTAATAGACAGAGTAGTTATTGATAATTTTTTTTCTTTCTTTGTTTCTTTAGAAAGTGACACTTCAGGTTGTATTGGTGCAGTTAATCTTTCTTTTCAAAAATGTCTTCTTCAGTGACACTTCTAAAAATTATTAGTCAGTGGTTTTGATCCACTGTGGACTGCTTTTAGTACAATGTTTTTCACCAAGCCCCCAACCCATCCCCTGCCTTAAAGTGAATATTTTGACCTTGTGGGTGGAGCAGATCTTATCGGCTGTGCTATTAACCATTGGAAGCAGCTGCAGCCATATGGTGAAATACTCTATAAACACCATCTTGAAGGTCTTACTGTCCCTGCTGGCAGTGAACAGTCCCATTAGATCCACACCTAGACTCTCACCTGGTGATGTTATGATGATGAGCTCTAGCTGTCAGGAGGGGAGTGCAAGTGAGGACTTGTACTGCTGGCATATACTATAAGACTGGATGAGGATCCAGACGTCCACGTGAAGCATAAGCCAGCATGCCACCTCCAAAATCTCAAACAATGTCTTTTTTTGGCGTAAAGTAGCTACTGGTCAGGGTGTAATGGTAATGGTAATATTATAGGAACTCACACATGTGCATCTCAGGAACCACCAAATGAGAATAACAGCCCTGATCCTTTGTTGGTACACAAATGTATAGCACACCCTAGGGTTCCGTATAATTTATATAGCCACAACGCTCCACAGAGCTGTCCCTCAGTCTCTGACATGCAGTAGTGTCATCTTAAGACTTGACTATATCCTGCATATTCAATGGAATAGAGGCAGATACTATTCACATTACGGGTGCTGACCAAGTACCTGGGACACAGCATCAGGGACAATGTTTGCGCAACCTTTTCAAAAAAACACCCAAAATGAAAACTATTAGAGTTTTAACACCCACCTGATTAGTCTAAATATAATTATCAAGCATTTGAAAGCCCAGGTCAGAGTCCTTTGGTCAATGTAGAATGTAAATGTTGCCCTTTAAATGGCCCATGACAGCCGGTAACAGCAAGGTGCTCCTTCTTGGTGTTGGAGTGATTGCTTTTGGTGCCTTTAAATAAGAGTTATGCATAGGTAATGAGGTTTTCCTCTCTCTGGTAAACTTGAGAGGGGATGGTGCCAAGACCAAGGTCATTTGCAACAGTATGGGCTTAAGAAAGATAATGTTGACTTCAGTTGTGCCAAAACTGGTAATGGCAATGCTTTTTTTCAAACAGTTGAAGGAGTGTTTGCATGCCTGCTTCATCTTTCAAGGGGAACCATCCACAATGGCCATGATCTCCCTAGGGTTAACAGTGGCACCATCAGCTGAAACCACATGCATGGGGAAGTATTTGGGAGTACTTGGATTTCAGATCCAGGAAACTAAACACTGCGGTGGCTTTAGGATGTCATACACAGGTGGCATGAGGAAGATATTGTGATGGGTCTTTTTGTTCTGCTCCCTGCAGATGATGGAGAATTGGTTGGTTCCACTTGACTAGCCCAAGTTGAACTGGATTGATCATCACATTGACCAACATGTGGTTGACCCATTCTTGATGATTTTTCTTTTCGGAAGTGACATTCTATAAGCTCTATGGTAAACAGGAAAAACAGGAACAATATAGGTGTGATAGATAGATATAGTAGATACATAGATAGATAGATATTTTATTAATCCCAAGGCGAAATTCACATATGATGACATACCACATTAGTTCAACACAGTTTGTCAGTCCACACATGGGAACACCCAAGCAAGCTTTGAACAAGTTTTAGCATTGGGCACTTTAAGTTACCTGGATTGTCAAAATCCATGGTAGCCCTAGGGTGCTATGATTCACATTTGTTACTGTTAAAATATTCATTCAATAAGTTGTTTCAAATTGGAATAGATGAATGGAAAGATTCTGTCATCAAATTGGATGGCCCAATACAGACTCTACAAAATGCCCAGGAGGGGGTGGGCAACTGCTTGGTCAAGGTCTTCAGGACTGTGAATATATATGACTTTGTCTTTGATTTTCTTCCTTACAATTGACTGTGATCCCTTCAAGTGGTTTATTTTCTCCAAGGATGCTACTAACAGCAATTTTTGTTTTACTCCCCTCCATTGTCAACTGGCCATAGTTCAGCAATTATATAATGGACAGACATTGTTCATTTTTTGGTTTACATTTATCTTAACCAGTTTCAAGATACTTTGTTTTCTTGTTTGTTTAAACACATATGTGTCTTTATGTCACTAATTCTGTTTTTGGTAATTTTGTAAAATTTATACATTTTGCTATAAATTGTCACAGCACTGCGCACCTTCACTCTTTGAAGAGCAGTAATAAACTTAGCTGAAAAACCTATAAATTAGACCTGATTTTTTAACATCTCTACATTTTTTTATTCATTTTTTTACATGCACACCAGGTATCTGTGTTTATATAAGAGGCATGGCTCACACAGCTAAAATTTTCTATTTAGTTGAGACTGGATATTTAACATATAAGCATCAAATCTGCCATTTGCTTAGTACTATACATGACATATGATGTATTGTTTAGGCCAGATATTTGTCAAATAAACTGGATACTGTATTTAACACTACGTTTGAAATTTGCCATTAAAGACTGATATATGTGATTTTGCACAACAGAAACCTCACAAACCTTTGACAAAAAGGAAACATTTTGGAATCCTCTCAATGTAAACAAAATGGTATGCTATTTTATAAATAGTTATACATTGCTTTCATTTAAATTTAGAACAAATCAGAGTAAAATAAAATATCTGCCATTTTGCAAACTGCATGCCATAGATAAAGAACCGTGAGTATCCAGTTTGGAACCTGGAAGTTGCATTTCCACTGTTTACAAATGGTGTTGTCCTGGCCTTGGCTGCCTGCAATCTCCTGTACACACTGTGAGCAAATATTGGAATAAGTGAGCTTAGAAGCTGAATGTATGCATTGAAAAATACATTTTTAATAGCTGTATGCTTTTATATTAAAAAATTTAGAACTTTAACATTTAAAATGTATGATTAGTGTTTAATTATACTCTTGTCATTTAAATTTCTAATCAAAGTGACACTCTTCTATTTTTGCTTCTGCAATTAGGGTGTCCCTCTCTTTTGATTGCCCTGGCTATGGCTTGCCCAGCACCTATGATCAAATACTAGCCCTCCTTAACACTGACACTCAAAGCCTGGCATGGGCAGTTCACAGATATAGCTGACCTAATCAAGATTGATAGCATTTTGTTATTCACAGGCAGTGGTGCTGTGTAACTTACAAGTTGAGTAAAAGATATCAGTAAAGGAAAAGCATTTTTGAAAAGAAAAATATGTATTGTACCATGCATTACAATCTTAAATTAATGATGTGCCTTTTGAGACATCAGAAAGATATCACAAAAGTCACAAGAAGACCTTGAATGCAGAATAACTATATATAAAAAATGAAAATTAATCATTCCATGTACACAATGATAAGACAACCCAAACAGTTGCTCATAAGCTAACAAGTAAATGAACTTAAACATCAAAGCAAGACCTTGTTCTTGTCTTTTACAATTGATTTACTTTTGTAACTTTCCTGACAATGCTATAATTGTATTTGAAAGATTAGTGAAAAGTCACAAAAAATGAAAGATTTAGTAGGGCTACTGCTGTGATCTCCAATCTCCAAATCAATAAATACTTTATATTGTATTAGTTCAACTGAATCTTTAACATTTTTTAACTGTTGCAATATTTGAAAGTCTGAAAGTATTCTTTTACATCTAGGATTTTTCAAACAATGTTGGGTATAATTTGTTCCTAATTAAATGTATATGTTTGTCTTAAGAAATATACACCTATACATCACTATGGCTCAAAGTATATTTTATTTTACAAAATTTTTAAATGTGTCTCTAATGTAAGTGTTACAGGACTTTGGTATGCTCAGATCCTGACCATTTGTTGACTTTTAATTTAAAACCAGCTTCATATTTTCTTCTGATTGAATGCTCCATCGTAGATAAGGGATGCTCTTATGATAAAGGTGTATGAGGGTGTGAGATACAAAAAACAGTATACAAAACAGTGCAAACGTTGCTTTGGAATATTTTGGGTATTACCGTGTGGTCACGTAGGCACAATACATAGAAAAAAAAGGCAGTGTGTTCCATGGTTATTCTTTCAGGTGGGCGTTAGCATATCATAATCTCTTGGACTAATAGCGTGAGGTTTCTGCATTCAACTTATATGACTGAAATTATAAAATACTGGAAATTATACAGTTAAATCAAGCCCTGACTTATCCGTGACAGAACTTAAACGTGAGTACATACAGTAAGTGAAAAGTGTAAGTGAAAGTGTCCCCAAAAAGCACTTTAGCCTGCTGTGACTCTTTGCATTGTGGACAAGTTAATCATTAATGCCCAAGTAATGTTCCAGAGCTTACGAACTTTGTGTTACATATATACCCCACAATAGATAGATAGATAGATAGATAGATAGATAGATAGATAGATAGATAGATAGATAGATAGATAGATAGATAGATAGATAGATAGATATTTTATTAATCCCAAGGGGAAATTCACATACTCCAACAGCAGCATACTGATAAGGAATCAATATTAATTTAAAGAGTGATAAAAAATGCAGGTAAAACAGATATGCATCTCTGGAATCGCTAACAATGTCAGGGTGCATGATGCTAAGACCAACCTTGCACTCAGTTTTCCACCCCTGAAAGGAATCCTAAATTAATCCTAATATCCACACAAATGAAATATTACGAGTCTTATTTAGCAAACTATTAAAAAAGCACACTTTTTCACCCCAGTACAACCATATATTTCTGAAGCCTTAGCACCTGTCAATTTTAATTACAGTTAAAAGGATCATCATATTTCTTATAGACACGTTTAGATGAAAAGTAAATTCTAACTGCTCCACATGCTGCATTGCCTGCAGAATTAACAAAATATATTGATTTCAGAGCAATATCATAACTCAGTTGCTAGCAATGTTGTATATCTGGGTCAAGTGTCATAAAACCTCATTAATAAAGCTGTGCACTAGAAGAGTAGACATTTCAGTAGGTAGTACATTTTTGAGAGAAAAGAAAAATGGGAATTAAACTCTTTGGTAAAAAGTATGTGGCACACAGCTGTTGCATCACAAGTTTGCATCTATTATTAGCAGAATGCAAAAGCAATTTTTGGAAAGGTTTAACCTAAAACCTACACTGCATTTTGAAGGCATATTGCAATATACACATTTTCACTGACTTGATGTTTTACCACCATTTTCAAACTTTTGTTTTTTTAGCTCCACAAAAATGTGTTATGTTCAAATGGCTGAAATATAAAAAGATGTGAATAAATCAAGTTATTTTATATTTACTAATTTAATGGTCTTTTTTGTTTTCACTGTAGTAGACTGAGCATCACTTTAAACTATTTTTTGAATAATAAAGTCATTTCTGTTCATAGCTAGAAGAAGCTGGATCCTGTCCTGGCCATCTTCTACAAAATAGGCTCATTTCACACAAAAAAAAAACAATAAGGGGAAGTGATTTCAGTAAGTAAATAAATAAACTCACCAGTGATTTGAAATTGGCATCTTGAATACTAAGGCAGATTAGTTAAAGAGTTATTCAATTCAGTGTCACATGGAAGCGCTTAATTTTCTACGTCCTTGAACATTTTCTTCCGTCTTTTTCTAAATTGTTTTCTTTTAACCTTGCTTGCCAGTGCTTGGCAATTTGAAACTGTCTCCTGTTGTGACCTACAAGTTCTGTCTTTATGTGGTTTTCGCAAGATGATACTTCATGCTAATTTCAAAGTGCATTCACTTGCTTCCATCCAGTAGCACTGTCAATGTATATACAGATTTAAATAGTGATGAGCAAAAAAGGTAAGTCTCAGTTGATATTCAGAATCATGAAACTGACTCTAAAATTAGTTTTGTAGGGAATTATAAAATAGTGAAACATAAAACTTTACTAAAAATATTTGGGGGTGGGTTTAAAGAATTCTTGGGGTGGGTAACATCTGTAATCCTCCGCATGCCAGTAAAATCAATTCTATTTAGGCCTCATGTCCACATCACTGCAGAAGAGTGTAACATGCGGCATATTTTCCACACAAAGACACACCAAAATGCACCATTGTGTATACTGCTTTGTTTTTGGCACCAGAAAGTTCACTGCACAGGAAACTTTAAGAACTTTATTTGCACCTTATGAACAGCTGGCATCTGATAATGGGCTTCACTTTGTCTCAGGGGAATTTAGGAGTTTTATGCAATTAAAAGAGATTAAACACACTATGATTTGACAATACCATGCAGCTTATAGCTGAACAAAGTGTACAACATTGGAAGAAGACACTTGGAAAGGACGTATTTTGTGAAAGACATGCATAGGTTTTCTCTGTCACACTGTTTATAAAATATAAAAGCACTCCTCACTTAATTATGGGACAATTACAAGACACGCATCTGCAGAATTCCTTTTAAAAAGAGAAATTTGAAAAAAATATGGCACCATTGATGACAAATGATGAAACAAAATCGGAGTGATGGCTCTGAGGATAAGGATGAGCGCCAGTATCCGGAAGGTTGCCCGTTCGAATCCCTGTTACTGCCAAAAGAGATCCTACTCTGCTGGGCTCTTGAGCAAGGCCCTTAACTTGCAATTGCTCCTGGGATACTGTACAATGGCTGACCCTGCACTCTGACCCCAAGAGGTATGCAAAAACTAACAAATTCCTAATACAAGAAATTGCATAAGTTAAAATACAGCAAAAAAAATCACAATGGCAAATCCAGATGTGTGGAATGTAACATCTCAGAAAAGAATCCAGTTTGAGTTAAAAAAAACAAACTGGAAGGGTGGAGTGAATTAGAGGAATCATTTCCAGAAATGAAAGGTCAAGGAGTAAATGGGGAACACGAGCAAGTTCACTTGATTCATTTTCTGAGAACAGAGCTAGAGACAGATAGTGAAAACATGGAGGCTGAGACTTTCAATTTACCACCTTCAGAGGATGGCACAAAAACAATTGCATCATAAATTCAAGGTAGCCAAAGCGAAAAAAAAAACATTTCAGATGATGGTCAATTCAAGCAAGTGATTGCACAAATTCCTGAAATTGAAGACGCAGGTCTGTCTATACCTTTAAAAAAAGGCACTACGTCCATTGAGGGAGTGAAGACTTCTGCAGAGACTAAGTTTATAAGAAGCTGATTAATCTGTTAAAGTTAATGTTATAGGAATCATAGTTCTCAAAGTGAAAGCAGAAAAATCCCTTCAATTGTGAGTTCAGTTTAGGAGCAATCTACCTCAGTCCTATAGATATTGAGACAAATATACCTTTAAAAAAACATGGTTAAGCTTAAGGGAGAGACATTTTATGTAGTAAGCTGTAATAAGTAAATTAAAAAGGGGAATTATGTTATTCCCTTATATGGTGAAAACATTACAGCACTTGAAGTAGTGCAGAAGAGAGCAACCAGATGTATCCCAAGACATAAGGACATGTCCTACTCTAACAGACTCAGAGATTTAAACCTGTTTAGCCTCAAGCAGAAAAGAATGTGGGGGGACTCATCAGGTCTTCAAAATCTTAAAAATAGATCTAGCAGAATTCTTTCAGCTTAAAGGTGAATCACGTACTTGAGAGCAACGTTGGAAACTGAAGGATGTGTATTTAAGACTGCAGCCAGGAAGCACTTCTTTATGTAAAGAGTTGTGGGAATCTGGAACAAACTACCAAGACATGTAGTTGAAGTAGAAACCTTGTCAAGCTTTAAGAAGAGTCTGAACAAGATATTGGGACAGTTTACAAACAAACTTGATGGACTGGCCTGTTCTCATTTGTGAGATTTCTTATGTTCTTATGTGCACATGTGTAAAAAGAAAGTAAAGTTAAGAAAGACAAGCATGTGGATATGAGTGATCATGAGACAATGGTGTGAGAATGGCATCACCTTATGTGACTATCTAAAATTATAATAGAAGTGAAGCAAGATATAACAATATTGCTGGAAGATTTGAAAAGGGTTGGCTTCTTTTAAGTCCCTAACATGCACATAGTAAAAGTACAGTAGTGGGCTTTTAGATGATTATATGATTATGTTTGAAGCATATAACTGTTTAAATGATGTAAGCATATTGTCAATGAACAGGTCTCTTAAGGTCATTCCTTTATAATCCTTTAATCTCTTCCTGATTGTTAAAACAGATTTCCATAGCAACTGTGAAAAATATTGCTGATAATTACCAGCCATTTCTTGTTCTGGAGTGAAAGAATAAGAATTTATACTGTTTACACAAACAGTGGCTTCACACTCCACAGGGGACATAACTCAGCCCTGGATCTGAATAAAACCTTCACGTCATTTTAAATATGGCCTGTTGTATTTATTAGGACAGTTTCATTACACCAGATTTAGAGAAAAGCCAAGCAAAATGACACCTTTTATTGGCTAACTAAAAAGATTACAATATGCAAGCTTTCAAGGCAACTCAGGCCCCTTCTTCAGGCAAGATGTAATCATTGCTTGGCTTTTCTCTACATTCATAATGGCTAACACGGTACAACACCCTAGTACACCAGATTTAGATAAAGCAAAACTCCCCAGCAACTAAAAATCAGAGTGTCTGAAACACCAAAAAAGTACCCAAACTTGATGTAACCATTTAAAAGTCCCATTAGCTATCACTGTTCATTATGCAGTGATGGATACTTTGTCAGTGAATTTTACTATTACGTATAGAAGCAGGCAAAACTTAACCTGGAATTTATTCTTGGAGTGAAAGTTAATTCCACACTGAAAACTAAAGTTTTTTACTGAAAAAAGGATTAGCATACAATATGAGGTCGTTTTAATTAACATTCATGCAATACTGAACCGGATAAGTTTAATTCAGGGCGATTAAAAGAACAATTATGGACTTTAAAATAACCTTCTAATCCTAGTGCTGCTTTAAAAAGAAAGTGAATGGATACATGTTCTTTTTTAACATTTTATTTGAATGTGCCACCAAACTGTTTCAGCCCTGCAAGCACTGTCACAGCAAGGTTGTTTATAATACCTCAACTGATCTCACTTTTCTACTTTGATCTCTGTAGAAACGGTTCAGATTTATTAAAACATTTCGATTATAAATAAAGTCATGCTATGGACAAACTATATTTTGTGGTAAGAAGCAGCGCAGTGTTTACATACAATAATGGAAAATGTACTAATAAATTATAAATCACACTGATGTTCCTAATATTGTACGTCTGTGAGGAAGCTAACACTATTTATACTATATATACACTTAAATATCGTATTGGCTAACTGCTGACTCATTTCATTTATTGATGTTTATATACATTATGTTTTTTAAATACAGAATTGGGAATTGCATTTATTTTCTTATCTATTTTTAATTTATTTAGTTTTTTCTTGGAAGTTTTTTCTGACATCTTGTAAAGCACTTTGAGCTGCATTTTTTCATGAAATTTTGCTGTAGAAATAAATGTTGTTCTTGTTATTGTAGTTGTGTTAAAATGTGTACAGCATTTTCAGTTAATGCAATGTTTAGTAACGTGTCGACACAACACAATATAACCCCATGTTTGAAAGGTAGAGAAAAAGTAAATGAATTCACTCTGATAAAGTGAGAGTTATATTAAGTAATATAAACATTACTGAAAGATTTAAAAAAGAGATTATGGCTTTCTGTTTGATTACTGGTATATTTGTTCGATACTCTTAAGTAGTAATTGGAAGAGGCCTTGTATCCTCGGAGTCCTATAATCAAAGGCATTGTCTGTGTTGAATATGTACTGTATGGTATCCAATTTTATTTTTATACATTATTAATAATTTTGCCTTAAAGCACATTTGGGCATTTTGAATCTTATAGTTTATTGGTTAGTTTTGCCATATAGCACCAGTGGTATATTATTCCCTTCAGATATATAAACCCATGCTCTCTTTAGTATTCTGTAACTACCATACATGCACACACAAAACACATACATGTGATCAGAGTTTACAATAAATGCAGCAGCTCTTGAAAATGTAAAAAGGCAATATACTAAATGATTTACATATATTAAATCATCATTTAACATTCAAACAGCCTGGGAACATAGAGTAACATAACAAAGTTTGTAATCAGTTTGTACATTTAGAACATTAGAACAATCTTGATGAGAACAGGCTATGCAGTCCATCAAAGCTTGCCAGTCCTATCCACTTAATACCTCTAAAATAACATCAAGTCGAGTTTAGAAAGTCCCGAAAGTCCTATTGCATGCCACACTATTTGGTAGCTTATTCCAAGTGTCTGGTTTTCTGTGTAAAAAAAAAAACTTCCTAATGTTTGTGTGAAATTTACCCTTAACAAGTTTCCAGCTGTGTCCCAGTGTTCTTGATGAACTCATTTTAAAATAACAGTCTTGATCCACTGTACTAATTCCCTTCATAATTATAAACATTTCAATTATACTTCCTTTTAATCTTCTTTTGCTTAAACTGAAAAACCTCAGCTCTTCATCCTTCCTCATAATTCATTCCCCTGTAGTCCAGGAATCAGCCTAGTTGCTCTTCTCTGGACTTTTTCTAGTGCTTCCATTTCCTTTTTGTAGCCTGGAGACCAAAACTGCACACAGTACTCCAGATGAGGCCTCACCAGTGCGCTGTAAAGCTTGAGCATAACCTCCTTGGATGTGTACTCCACACATTGTGCTACATGACTTAACATTCTTAATGGCCTCTGAACACTTTCTGGCAGTTGATAGTGTTGAGTCCACTATAACATTCTCAATCCAATTCTCATAAGGTGTACTTTCAATTTTCAGACCTCCGATTTATTATTCAAAACTAACATTTTTGCTTCCTACGTGTAATACTTTACATTTACCTAATTAAATTCCATCTTCCATAAATCTGCCCAAACCTGTAGTAGAAATGAAACTTAAAATATAATAACATTAAACTTTTATACAGAAATTAATGTTAAATTTAATCAGTATACAGTATGCAGCTATAATAACAGAAATAAAAACAAATTTTCTAAATTATGGCCTACAACTGTCTAAACATATTGAAAGTACAACCTTTCACGTGACACAATTTACCATCTGGGTAATATTTATGGAATTGAAAAGACCCTCTCAGAAATACTAAAGAACAAAAGAAAAGAAAGTCTAAATGTATTTCAACCTTCAAACTGCATGGCATTTTTCTTTTCAGCATGGTGGCTTTGTGCTTTACGTCATGGCATTTTTGTTGAAAGTAATTATGTGTTTCTATTGAATGTATAAATGTCTTCCCTATTCTATATCTGTACCTTTAAAATTAATTGAAAAAAACCAAAGGAAAGCACATATGTTTTCAAACAACAGAACTGAAATTGGAGATATTTGCTTGCAAAAAAAATGTAGTCATGTAGCTTCTTTTAGCCTCAGTAGCCTTTGTACTCCCAGATACCTTTTGGAAGTTAAACTAGTTAAGCAGTGTGGTGATTAAAAACAGACATTGTGCCAAGCTGCTGTCCTGGCTTGTCATTTCACAATGCTGCACATTTATTTTATTTTGACATTTTAATTCTGAAGTCTTACTAATTAATGTCTTCTTCTCACTGTTTTGTAACTACACTGGGCTAAAGGAGCGCTCAAAAGCAAGACTGAATGCGGTGCAGGAAGCTAGTTCTGACCCTTTGCTGTAAAGGATGGAGTAGATATTTTACTATTGGTTTCTTATGTGAAGAATCACCCAATTTTTGGCTGATAATTAGTGCGAAGGTTTGATCATCAAGATTGGCCAGGCGTAATAATAGCTGTCAGTCTGCAAAAATAGTTAATCAACTTAAAAGGAATCATTTAGAAATGCTAAGGAGGGTGGAGACAACTAACTTTCTGCATTTATGTTATTTCTGTTCTTTTAAACAGATTTACTGTTTGGTTTTTTTATAAATTCTCTTTGACCTGTAAAAATTATTTCAACTTTATTTAAGGGGTTTTAGAAGTCAAGGTGTTTGATAATGTTGAAAAATGTTGAAAATGAGAAGTTTTCTCCTGCAATCCCATTTTGTTTTGTTGTGAGTGCTGTCATTTTGAGGAGTATTTGTGAATAATTGCTGTGTCAGTGAAAGGCCAGGTAATATGAAAGTGTGCAGCAAAAAATAATTCTGGTCAAAAGTGTAAGGGTCACATTGTGTACTTTCACGATTTCATTGAGTGGATTCCCCAATAAGACTTTTGTGTTCTTTCTTTATTATTTTTGAATTCCTGTTTTTTTGCCTTCTTTTTTATGCAGTTTTTGATTTTGGGTCTGGTTGCTTGTTTCTATTTATTTTTTGGTTACCTGTCTCTCATTGGTATCAAACTGGCACCACTTCTGGACTATGATACTTGAAATATGTCCTTAGCACTGTTTGCTTAACCTTTAGTCATTTTGGTTCTGCCACTTGGCTTGAAGTTTTTGACGTAGTGACATATCCTGATTCCAATTCCTCTCAAAGCTGCTACCACTTGTGCAGTCAGTAGGGACACTAAAATGAGTTAAAATGGGTTAATGTCCGCTTTGCCCTAGAATAGTGAATGCAGCATTTTTTGTGTGAACACGTTATGGATCAATTACACATGAATAAATACAGTTTTTCTGGTTTCTGTGAAGCAGTATACAAACATCATTGCTGAACGTTACCCTTAAAATGCACTTTCCTTGCAAAAAAGTTAAGTCACGTAATTTGTAATAAAATATGTCCGTGTGAAATGACACTGAATGCACATTGGAAAACTGTTCATAACATCTCCAGCTAAATATTTACATTACATGTTTTATTTGAGGACGGCAAGCACACCACAAACCAATTATTCAAAAGCCAGAAACAAAATTTAATATAGGTTAAAAGTTACAGAATTTAATTCAAAATAGTCATTAATGGAAATAATATATAAAAGAAAAATCATTCAAAGGTGAATAGCAAAACATTTTTTATTCAGTTCACAAAGCTAGTACAGATCCATTTCTCAAAATATATACTGTATAGGCAATTGAACGGGTAATAAAACATAAGAAACAAATTAAGTCTGCTGGTTTAAAAATATAGCACAGACCAATGACAATTTGACAGACCAATACTGCAAGCTGTAATGTAAATGACATTGCTTAAAAGCAGATAGCTGATAAACATACTTTTACATTTTTTTCCACTTCTTTTGGGGTAAAACAACACATATAATAATGCTACTGAAATTCCCTTCAGCAAAGTGCCAAATTATTAATTGGATTTCATTAATGCATTAAAAAACTGCTTGGAACAGACATGAAAAATTGTTAAGCTATACTGCACCTTAGTGAACACTTTTTTTGAGTTTGATTTGGTCCTTTGACAAATAAGCTAATAACTCAAAGCTCCCTTTTTCTATAATGTTGGAGATGTGACACCAGCAATCCTTTAAGTACAATGGATTGAGTGTATCTAGTAGTGTGATTAAATGATTGCATTATTTCAATATGCATACATTTTAAAACTCCAGTACTGCTCTACTGTGCCTTTGGTCATAGCTATGGACACTAATGAAGCACAGGCTTTTACTACTACTACATAGTACATGGGACATACAGGTTTTATACAATAGTAGCCCATTCCAAAATTCTTTCTCCGACTTTCTACAAGGGTTTTATTTATTTATTGATTTACAGCCAGCTTGTGTTTGTGGAGTTTTTTTCTGTCCCTGAGATTTGGCAATTTGTTAGTGTAATAACTTTTGATAATTATATAAGGATTTCTGAAATACACTGGATTCAAAAAGTATTCAGACCCTTTCCCTTTGTGTACAACTTATTGTGTTGAAGAATTACCTTCAAGTCGGTAAATTTGCCATTTTGGCCCATCAATCTGCACTAAGTAACCCATAATGACAAAGTTAAAACAGTTGGTGTACTCCGATTTGTTTTTTGCTTTGAAAAAGGTGTGACCTACAGGAGAACCTGTCATTATACTGCTGCACTAACTGTACCAACATAGAATTTTTAGATGTTTGTGCTCTGGTCACTAATCTTTGTAATAATGTATATAAATAAAAAATTATATTCAGTAGAGCACATGAAGGAGGAACTTCTGATTTGTTTTTCATTATATCAAGAATATGAAGTAACGAAATATAAATGTAAAGTATAGGTTGGAGCTGAGGAAAGAGCAAGGGTGTGTATCTATACATTATTGAGAAGAAGTCAATAGATGCCTGTGCCATATGAGATATCTTATCTTACTAGAAGAAAAAAGTATGTAGAGAATTCAGACATGTAAAACTTCATACAAGGTCATAAGATCAACAGTCTACAGATCCACTGCTGACTAAAGGGAATTGTTACTTCTGTTAGATCTGTCCTTCTTGCATCCATTTTGAGGTACGTTTGTATATAATGTACAAAGCACCTATTGCGATAACCATGTCCATCTGTCTGTCCATCTGCCTGTCTGCATGAAACAAAGCAGCCCCCCATGGACCCATTTTGTTGAACTGTGGCGCATTTACTCTTCATAGAAACTTGTTGAGACAGGTCAATTTTCACTGAGATATCTTGAACAGGTTGTGCTGTACACAGCTATCTTAATACAGAGGAACATTGGGTGCAACTTCAACTACATATTACTTTACTGTTTCAATTTAGTTTGACAACGGTTATATCAACATGTGTATTTTGCATATTTCCCTCTTTTTTGACTCCAATAAGTATAAGTTAACGAAACACTGCTGGTAGAAACTCACTGTCACTGAGGGGCGGCATTTACTCAATATTAACCTTACATTAAACCCAACATCATCGCTCTGTTATCTGCAAATTATAATGATTCACTATTTCAGTACAATTTACTAGGGTGACCAGACATCCCAGTGACAGGAACAGTCCCAATTTCGCGCTATGCATCCCCATAAATGATATCAAAATAACCCTTTTTTAACAGGCTGCACATTTAATAAAATTTTGCTCCACAGAAACAAACATCCTTACAATATGTTTAGAACTATGAATAAGAAACTTTAACGTGGACCCCTCATACCACCCTACCATGTAATGTATGTATACTGCTCAAACAAATTAAAGGAACACTTTTTAATCAGAGTATAGCATCTAAGTCAATGAAACTTTTGGGATATTGATCTGGTCAGTTAAATAGAAGAGGGGGTTGTTAATCAGTTTCAGCTGCTTTGGTGTTAAAGAAATTAACAACAGGTGAACTACAGGGTCAACAGTGAGACGACCCCCAAAACAGGAATGGTTTAACTGGTGGAGGCCAATGACATTTTTCCCTCCTCATCTTTTCTGACTGTTTTTTCACTAGCTTTGCATTTGGCTACAGTCAGTGTCACTACTGGTAGCATGAGGCGATTCCTGGACACTACAGATGTTGCACAGGTAGTCCAACTTCTCCAGGATGGCTCATCAAAATTGGCTCACCATTGCCAGAAGGTTTGCTGTGTCTCCCAGCACAGTCTCAAGGGCATGGAGGAGATTCCAGGAGACAGGCTGTTACTCTAGGAGAGTTGCACAGAGTTGTAGATGGTCCTTAAACCATCAGCAGGACCGGTATCTGCTCCTTTGGGCAAGGAGGAACAAGATGAGCACTGCCAGAGCCCTACAAAATGACCTCCAGCTGGCCACTGGTGTGAATGTCTCTGACCAAACAGAAACAGCTCGATTGGCATTTGCCATAGAATACCAGAATTGGCAGGTCCACCACTGGCACCCTGTGCTTTTCACAGATGAGAGCAGGTTCACCCAGAGCACATGTGTCAGGCGTGAAAGGATTTGGAGAAGCCGTGGAGAACATTATGCTGCCTGTAACATTGTTCAGCATGACTGGTTTGGTGGTGGGTCTGGGGAGGCATATCCATGGAGGAACGCACAGATCTCTACAGGCTAGACAACAGCACCTTGACTGCCATTAGGCATCGGGATGAAATCCTTGGACCCATTGTCAGACCCTATGCTGGTGCAATGGGTCCTGCGTTCCTCCTGGTGCATGACAATGCCCTGCCTCATGTGGCAAGAGTATGGAGGCAGTTCCTGAAGGATGAAGGAATTGATACCACTGACTGGCCCCCATGCTTGCCTGACCTATGTTTTGGTCCATCCAACGCAGCCAGGTTGCCCTCAGACTGTCCAGCAGCTCAGTGATGCCCTGGTCCAGATTTGGGAGAAGATCCCCCAGGACACCATCCGTCATCTCATTAGGAGCATACTCCAACGTTGTCAGGCATGCATACAAGCATGTGGGGGCTATACAAACTCCTGAGTACGATTTGGAGTTGCTGCAATGGAATTTCAGTAAACTGGACTAGCCTGCCACATCATTTCTTCACTTTGATTTTTGGGGTGTCTTTGAATTCAGCCCTCTGTAGGTTGATAATTTTCATTTCCATCAAATGATGTGGCATCTTTTCGTTCCTAACACATTACCCAGTCCATATCAGTATAGATATCCAGCATGATTTTTTCCCATCGAGATCTGATGTGTTTTCAAAGTGTTCCTTTAATTTTTTTGAGCAGTTTATAACAACACAGCCAAAACTCCAACTTGGAAAGCTTTATTAAGAACTTGTGTTAAATTTAAACAGCATCATAAGAATGACCAAATAGAAAACAAAAACAAAGAGTCTTGCTATTTATTTGTTTCCACATCAACCACTGCAAATAATTCTGTTCATGTCTGGAAGTGTTTTTTTTTCCCTATATACTGATCCCTATCTGATGATGATGAGATAAATGAGGATGGGCTGCATGCATGGCCATATATGCTACGCAAATATCATGTGTTTGGGACTTTGAAAATCTGGTCACCCTATACTGTAACTTACCATCAGAGTGCCACATTCATCTGATATCCATAACGATCAGAGGCTGTAATATGGTTTGCCTTTCATTTCTGTTATTCCCTAACATTTGTCATAACTGAATACCTTTGCAAGTCCCATTCATGAAAATTACAATGGCCAAACATGAGCAAGCACAGAAAAAACTGCAGCAACTACAGGGGAATAACACTGCTCTTGGTGCCGGGGTAAGGTCCTTATTAGGGTCGTGCTCAATAGGATCTGTGATCACTTGGTCACCTACCAGCGATTGGAACAGTCTGGTTTTACGCCTAAGAAATCTACCATCGACCGCATCCTGGCACTGAGGGTTCTCATGGAGCACAAACGTGAATATCGGCAGAGTTTCTTTGCAGCCTTTGTTGATTTTCGTAAAGCGTTCAACTCAGTTGATCAAGCTGCCTGAGGGACATCCTGAGGGTTCGCAGCATCCCCTCGAGGTTGCTGAATATCACGGCCGGCCTATACACTGGGTACTGTGAGTGCTGTGCAGACTGGAGGCAGAACCTCTGCGCTTTTTTCCCAGTTGATTCTGGGGTTCGTCAGGGGTGTGTTCTTGCTCCTACTCTGTTCGATGCTTGTATGGACTGGGTGTTGGGCAAGGTCGTGGGGTCCAGCAGCTGTGGGGCATCTGTTGGTGAAGAAAGATTCACAGATCTTGACTTTGCTGATGATGCTATGATCTTCGCGGAGTCAATGGAGGCTCTGATTGGGGCGCTCGAGAGACTGAGTGAGTAGTCTGAATGTCTGGGCTTGTGAGTGTCCTAGATAAAAACCAAGATCCAGGCCTTTAATGACCTATTGGGCAAAGCCATCAGCACTGTGTCTGTTTGCGGAGAGAATGTCGACCTTGTTGAGAGGTTTACTTACTTTGGCAGTGACATTCATGTCTTTGGTGACTCTTCCAGTGAAGTCAGTAGACAGATTGGAAGAGCATGGGGGGTCATGAGTTCGCTGGAAAGGGGTGTGTGGCGCTCCCGATATCTATGCAAAAGGACAAACATCCAAGTCTTTAGAGTCCTGGTGCTTCCTGTCTTTCTACATGGTTGCAAGACATGGACGCTATCCAGTGACCTGAGACAAAGACTGGACTCCTTTGGTACTATGTCTCTCCAGAAAATCCTTGGGTACCATTGGTTCAATTTTCTGTCGAATGAGCGGTTGCTCATGGAGTCCCAAATGAGGCACATTACCTGCATTGTGAGGGAGTGTCAGTTACAGCACTACGGCCATGTGGCGCGTTTCCTAGAGGGTGATCCAGTTTGTAAGATCCTCATCGTTGGGGACCTGAGTGGCTGGACCACTCTGGAATACTCTGGGAAACTCTAAAGGCCTTCTTAAGAGGACAGATTATTTCATATCTTTCCCACAGAAATAAATTAGAAACCAAGAAGGTATCAGAGCTAACCAGCGAAATTACTAGAATAGATCAAGAACATGCCAGGTGTCCAAGTGAAGCTCTTCATAGGAAAAGACAGGCTCTGCATTCAGAGCTCAACCTCTTAACAACCAAAGAAACTGAACAACTCATTTTTAAATCAAGACATCATTACTGTAAACATGGAGTGAAAGCTAATAAGCTCTTAGCTAAACAAATCCACAAGCAAGAAGTTCGCAATACAATCCCAGCAATCACCAACACAAGCGGAGATAAAATCATTGACCATAAAAATATAATGCACACATTTAGAGACTACTATAAATCCTTATATTCTACTGAGTTCAAAGAAGACAACACACAATTTAATGCATTTCTAGATACATTACAGATACCACACATAGATACTTTTATTGCAGAGGAATTGGATAAACCTCTGGAGCTATCAGAATTACTAGATGCTATAAAGTCACTTCAGAGCGGGAAAGCAGCAGGCCCTGATGGCTACCCTGTCGAATTTTATAAGAAATTCTCCACTCAGCTAGCTTCCCTCTTATTAGCAACATTCACAGAAGTTAGAGACAATCAAATTGTACCACAAACCTTTCGGCATTAATCACCATCTTTCCTAAACAAAACAAGGGCATATTACAATGTGCATCATACAGATCAATTTCACTTCTGAATAATGATGCTAAGATACTCTCCAAAGTCCTAGCTAGAAGGATGGAGAAAGTGCTGCCTTCGGTAATATCACAAATACAAACTGGATTTATTAAAGGCTGACACTTAGCATCCAATCTCCGATGCCTGTTTAATGTAATATATTCACCTGCCAAGTCAAACACCCCAGAGATATTAATTATCGTTGAATGCAGAATAAGCTTTTGATATGATTGAATAGACACTACCTTTTCACTACATTAGAGAAATTTGGGTTTGGCCCAAATATTTGTGCATGGATCTACCAACCCAGAAGCTTCAGTTTGTATTAACAACATTTGCTCAGACTACTTTAACCTAGAATGTGGTACCAGACAAGGATGCCCCTTGTCACCACTGCTATTCGCAATCGCCATTGAACCACTGGCAGTTCACTGTCGAAATGCTTATCAGATATAGGGGATTATCAGAGAAGGACTGGAACAGAAAATTTCTCTATATGCAGATGATATGGTTTTGTATACAGTATATCAGACCCACAAAATACTGTGCCTGCAGTCCTAACAACACTTACAGAATTTCAAAAGATCTCTGGTCTCAGATTTAATTTGAATAAAAGTGCACTCTTTCCAGTGAATTCTCAAGCATACAATATTAGATTGTACACCTTCTCTTTTATTATTGCAGATCAGTTTAAATACCTAGGGGCAAATATCACAAGTACACATAAAGCTCTTTATCAGCAAAATTTTGCCGTCTGTATGGAAAAAATTAAGCAATACTTGGATAGATGGTCAACCCTCCATCTCACTCTAGCTGGAAGAATAACGTTGTTAAGATGAATATTCTTCCTAAGCTTCTTTTTTTTATTTCAAAACATTCCAAAATACATCAATAAATCATTCTTTAAGCAATTAGATTCAACCATAACCTAATTTATTTGGAACCTAAAACATCCATGTATCCAAAGAGCGACTCTACAAAGGCCAAAGACAGAAGGTGGCATGGCTCTACCTAACTTTCAGTTTTACTACTGGGCAGCAAACATACAAGCTATAAAAACCTGGACACAAATAGATGAACATACACAGGCTTGGTCCGCAATACAAATAAAATCCTCCAGTACTTCTCTATATTCACTGCTTTGTGCCCCAATAAATGCAAGTTATCGCCGATATACTAATAACCCAATTGTGCTTCACTCACTCAGAATATGGAACCAATGTAGAAAGCATTTTAAGATGGAGAATCATTTATCTGTGGCACCTCTGCATGAGAACCACCTTTTTCAACCCTTGCAAACATATGCAAGGGTTTTTAATATCTGGAAAACATTTGGGATTAAATGGCTTAGAGATCTTTATATAGACAACATCTTTGCATCCTATGAACAATTACATTCCAAACTTAATTTTCCAGCAACACATTTCTTTCACTATCTTCAAATTAGAAACTTTGTCAAACAGAACCTGCCCGATTTTCCCCATCTCCCACCTTCCTCTATGCTGGAAACAATATTGCTCAGTCTTGAGGATTCAGACAGCATTTCTGCAATATATATAAATATTTTACAGTCCTTCCCTTTCAAAGATCCAAGAGGACAATGGGAAAATGATCTCTCAATCAACATATCAAAAAAGGAGTGGAAGGTAGCAATGCAGGGAATTTATTTGTGTTCCATATGCACAAAGCATAGAATTATTCAACTTAAAATTATATATCAAGCACATCTGTCTTGCCTGAAATTGTCCAAAATGTTTCAAGGGCAAGATCCAACCTGTGAACACTGCAATTAAGCTCCAGCCTCACTGGGTCACATGTTTTGGGCCTGCACCAAATTAACATCATTCTGGACAAAAATTTTTAAGTGCCTTTCAGACAGCCTTGGTGTCACAATCCCTCCTAACCCATTAACAGCTGTGTTTGGTGTTCTTCCGGATGGGCTTAAAGTGGAGAAGGACAAACAAACTGTGATTGCCTTCACTACACTATTGGCAGACAGTCTTATTTTGCTAAACTGGAAGAATCCTAACTCTCCTCTTTTAAGTCAGTGGGTAACCGATGTTTTATATTATTTGAAATTGGAAAAAATAAAATTCTCACTTAGAGGATCTGTGCAGAACTTTTTCAAAACCTGGCAGTATCTAATCAATAATATTTTAGAATAAGCTCTTAAAGCACCGAGGAAGTAGATTCTCTCCCCATTTCCTTTTCTTCTCAATTTATCTGTATCCGCCTAATAAACTCATCAATTTATTTATTTTTACTATTTTTAAGTTTTAGTCCGTTGGCCATGCTCTCTTTCTCAGGAGTGGGGGTTGATTTGTTTACCATCCTATTTTTTGTAAAAATAGATCTATTTGTATGGAATGATTACAGTAAAATCAATAAAATTAAAAAAAAAAAATCCTATGGTGTGTTTACTTCTTATTGCCTATAACTATTTTAAGAAATGTCTTATTTACTTCATGTTAATAATAATAATAATAATAATAATAATAATAATAATATTATTATTTGAGATAAAGCAATTCTATTATGTATTCTATTTTGTAGGATTACCTTGCATTCCCAAATTTTTTATGAGGGTTATGCTTTGGATTTTTTTTCTCTTCCCCAGTGGGCCCATTTTTCAGAAAAAAAAAGTTTTCTTTCCAATTTAAAACTCTTTTTACTTAAACTTAACCAGTGTTTATCTTTGAATAAATTTGTTTTCTTTTTTTGAACAAATAAATGCTGTCCAATTTCCTAAGTTCAAGTGCCATTCCCAATTCTTGTCAATGTGGAGTTTGCATATTTCAGCAAGTCTTATTGGGTTTTCCTCCAAGTGCTTCTGTCTTCCTCCCATATCCCATAAATATACAGATTAGGTTGACTGACAACTCCAATTTGACCTTGGTGTGTGTGAGCATAGCTGTGTGAGCCTGACACACAACATATTCATGTTCATCATTTCATCCAACTCACTCCAAAAATCTACTTTCTCATCCATCGCACACCCAACTTGTGGGTCATATGCACTAACAAAATTCATCATCACATATCCAATTAGTACTATTCCATTAGTTTTCTATTACTATTATATTAGTTTTATTCCAACATAATTTTTTTTTTCAAAAACCTCACTGTTACATTTGAAATTCTGAAAGTTTGAAAGAAATGCGATCTTTCCAATTAAACTAAGGCCTAAAGCAGAACAGAATATAGTGTTCACCTTTAAACTAATACCAAGAGCTGTGATGGATGAAGAAAAGACAAATGATGTGCTGTGCACCTCCAATTGCCCTACATATACAGTAATGTTTTAATGTACATATTATTTTTATCCTTTTTCCTGAGTGATGATGATAAGATTGTAATCTTAAACTGCAAAATGTTCACATTTTCACTGTTTTACCATCCTGTTTCAAATTTAACAGTAAGTCATTCTACATTGAAGTTTTCTTTAACATATTGACTTCATGTCATATTGTACAAATGATAATGTGAGTGTCATCCATGGATAAGACATGAATTCAATATGTTAAGAGGGAATTCAATCTATGTCTTATCAAAACATTTAATGTCACTCAAACATTTGAACTATAATATGGCTCAGGATTTTTTTACATTAGCAAATGTTTTAGTCTGATTGATTTTAATCTGTGGTTTACATTGACATTGAGTTACAGCAGAAGGCTAGGGTGACAGAATTTTAACAGTCTATGTTTACTGCTTACTTCAGCTGAATTTACATAACAACACAAACATACCAAAAGATTAACATTAGAATGAGCACTGGGCAATACACAAATCACAGAAAATAAAATAATGAGAAAAGCCAGGGCACTTCATATTCAATCTATTTCCTGAACCTGGGTTTCCTGTGATAGTTTTTCAGGGAGCCAGAACATATTGAGGCAGCGCCTGCTATAGGACAGGAACAAACAAGGGAATGGACTCAAAAGGACAGTTTTAAACTAAACGTGCCCATCCCCATACCTACTGTGTCACTTTAAACTCTTTAAGGAAACTGACTTACAAATTTTTGAAATGTAGTTAGAAATCAGGAAACAATGAGAAACCCATGGTATAAAAGCTACAGAACCAAGGAGTTGACTTTGATATCAAGAAAAAGACTATCATCCAACTTATCGACATTGTAATCAGTATCAGTAAGTGGTTCTTGCCTCTGTCCTTTCAGATGAACAACCACCATCATTACTGCCTGATTACCAGCTCTGCTTGCCAATGAGAAAACCAAATAACTATACTGTAACTGTAAAATTTAACACAGGTCAAATTTAACATAAGCAGACAAAATAAATACATAATACAGATGCATTCTTAAAATCACGAAATATCTTCATGTTAACAAATGTGCTTTTACAGATTTTAATGTCTTGCCAACAAACGTTTGTACATTTGCAAGAAATAATGAGTGTGCAGATGTTACTTGCTCTGCGCATTACAGACATTGATATGAAATTCTTGTTACTATTATGCAATGATTTATGCTTTTGATCTCACTAGAAAATATTTTGAAATGTTGTTCCCTACTGTATGGTATTGTTTTCTTTAAAAATGCAATTCCATTCCCTTTAGTATATCACAAAAAAGTCCAGTCTTGTATTCAAAACCATTATTAAAGTTAAAAATTGCTTACATTTCTGATCAAAAATGATCAACGTGTTCACAGCTGTGGACACCTTGGAAGGTAAAGACACTTTGTTTTTCAATTATAAATAAAAATATAAAGCAATAACTTATAACCCTCTCACCCCCGGGACCTGTGAAAATAGAAATGCATTGAAAATGGATGAATGAGCAAAGTGTAATGACATAGCAGAGTTTTTTGATACTTGCAGTTATTACATTTGATCTTGCATTCTCAAATCTTGCTTTAATTGAGAATTATTTCATTTTCTCAACATTTGAAAGAGTATAGTTATTCATGTAGAGGGACATGTCTTCAATGAAGTACAATTCTCAAGATGTTACATGATAATTTAGGTTCTTTAAAAAATGTAATTGGAATATGTGATCTTATTTAAGCTGTGAACAATAAATGACAGTAGGCATTTTTAAGATGTCTAACTTAAATAAATTCAACATCTGTAAATGTAACTCACTTACCATCCAAATACATAAATCATAAATGTAGTGTATTTAAAAAAAGCTTATGTAATATTTAAGTAAATTGATGCCTTTATATCATATCAGTCTTTAATTACTGTTCACAATTATGTGGGAAATTCGTGAATGTTACGGGAACCACTTTTAAGGGGACACCAGAGAAGGGAGATGGGGAAATGGTAGGATTTTGCCTTCTTTCTCAACAGATAAAGTAACCTCATCCTGGAAGACTTTCTGTGAACACACCTCATTTCATCCACTAACCCTGCCCCACTTGGACCCCGCAGCACTTAATCCCACGGCCACTAGGAAATGCAGTATTTTTTAACTCTGCGTGATAAAGGCACAGAGGTGCAGCTAATGCCCAAGCAACATTATCTGCATTTCTGTCTTTTACCCCATTTTTTTTCCTGTTTGATGGACTTAAGGTTTAGAGCCCCAATCCATAATTAAGACTATTGTGTCTTATTATTTTTCACTGTATATTATTAAGTAGTTTTCTTCAGGGAACTGAACACTTTGCAAAATGTATATTTTTACTTTTTGGTGTCTTTCCAACTGGAGTTTTTCTTTCATTGTTATGAAAATTAGAATCAATCTTGAACTTTTACCCTTTACTAAATGTGTTTTTCCAAAGTTACTGTTTTTTATCTGTCACAATTCGGACTCTAGTAGCACGCTATATTTTTGATGTGTTACTTCCTTTTTCTTTTGTGATTTGTCTTTTAAGCTAGAATACTATTTTTGTCCAGTAGCACCTTGCTTCTTCTAGTCCGGCTATGTATCTCTTCACAGAAATATAGTTTTGAATTTAACGAATAACATAAGAGCTGCAGAAGTACAAATCTAAAACATCAGAAGAAATGACTGTCACAGTATACCAGATTACCTGGATGTAGAATATAAATATCATGCAAAATCACGGGTAAGATATCTGTTTGTTTTATAGGCTGTTGAAAGGTATTCGTAGCTGGTATAGTTATTATTAATAGGGTGTAATAAAATAAAACAACAACCCTTACTTTATTACCTACTATAAATTCCAAGCTGTTTTTTTTTCCATATCAAAGTGAATATGTAGGGTGTTATCTGCAAGTGAATTAAAAGGTCGCTGAGTAAAATGCTCCACTTTACCTAGCAACAGCAATCAAATTAAACACTGAGTTTATAGAGTCCTCGACAGGAAAATAAATAAATTCTTAAAATCAAAAATAAAAGATATATTAATATCACTCTACTATAGATTTTAATGAAAAAATGACTATGCAGATGTTCAAATCCAATTTAATGTCAAGTGTTCATTTTACAAAGACAGCTACTTGATTGTAAAAATAAAGGAGTATAATAAAGAATATATATATAATACTAATGTTTTTTTCATATTGCTATTATTTATCATTGTAGGATTTCCTGCATTTCGGTCTTGCCATTTGATTTATGGATAAGCTACTTTTAACTCCATCAGTATGTGTGTGCGTTCATCAGAACATTTTCCAGAGCGTCAGTTTTGTTTAATCTAAAAGAAATAACCACCACTACTTATCTATAGATCAAAGATGTAATACTGCCTTGCAAATTTGTTACTGCTCATTTGTAATGTTTTCTGCTTGTCACTGGAACTAATACAAGCTGCTCATGGGAATCGGTCTTCACCACATGATCAATGGGATCTGCAGAAAGCTGCGTTTCATCGTTAAACACTTTTGACTTGTAATATGCAAAGCGAGTGATATGAATGATGCTGTTTTGCAGTATCCAGGGTTAGTTGTCAAAAGATTATAAATTGCATTTGGGCATGCTGCAGAATACAGTTCTTGCACAGAAAAGTGAAAGATTTGTTAAATACTCTTTCAATGTCACCCTTTAAATAACACAACAAATGTACCCATACAGATGAACTGCCACTAAATTTGCATGTTCTGCTACGAAAGGGATATTACAAATAGGGGCAGAGGAAAAGCATGCGTCAAAGATAATTTCTAATTTCATTCTCCTAATGACTTCTTTAGTGTAAACCTACAAAGGTTTTTAAATGAAAGCTAGATTTACTTTTATATAGCCCTTTTGATAAATAATTCACTAATGAACCGTATCTCAATATCAGTGAGTATGTGTCAGCATAGAAAAACTATACAAAAATTCAAAACATCATGATTAAAGTAATACTTTGTGCTTTGTGGTATTTAAATAAGAATCCTAACTAGCATTGAATAAGCAAGGTACAAATCAATAAACTGTCTAGCAGTCTGTACTTTTACTTCACATCAGCTCTTGAGACAGCTTAGGTTCTCTTAGACAGGTTTTCTTGTTGTCCCAGACTGAACTTTGTTTTGTTTGTGGAAACAAATCTGTGGAGCTCCCTACTGTTTTGTAATGCTCCATCTTTTATAATATATAAAGTTAGAGACCTACTTCTTCACACTACTTACCTAACATTATTCTTTTGGTTTTAATATTCTGAAATGGACCTTACCACATTTTGATATGGCCTCTGTTATTTGAATTGATTCCACTGTCTCCATAAATATATTAAGCTCTACTATTGCAATTACAGCATGTCCTTTAAATGCTCCATGATGTGCTTAACAATACTGCAATGCTTTTTTACATTAAATTTTACTTTCACAAAACACAGTCATGAAGAATCCTTATGTTAATGTGAAATGTCTTAAATACAAACTGCTGAAATGTACAGTCATTCAATCAACAGTAAAATGTCAAACAATTGACTGCCATAACAAATACATTTTAATTTTTTAATGATGTTATGTTCTGATGTTTAGTATGCCATGTTTTTTGGGTGTACATCTGCTTTGTTTGCAGTCAACTCCAATTGTTGAGTATACGAGTGTTCACGTAGTGGACATGTGCAGTGGCATTTCTGCATTAAGGATCAGCAGAGCATAGCCCCATCAGGTGCTGTGCAAAATAAATAATAAGTGAATCTTGGTAATTTAGCTTACTGTGTTTCCCCAAAAATAAGACAGGGTCTTATATTTATTTTTTCTCCAAAAGATGCACTAGGGCTTATTTTCAGGGGATGTCTTATATTTATTCATGCACAACAATATACATTTATCCAAATACAGTCATGTCATCTTCTTCTGGAATATCATCATAACTCTCCACATTCAAGGCCTGAATTTCATCCTGAATTTCTTGTTACTCCAGCCGCTTTTAGGATCCTCCAGGATCAATGTGCATGCTTCAATGTTTGATGAATGGTTTGATGTGATGAAGCAAAATGGCAACATACAAATACATTTGTGGTGCTTTGATATTCAAGCGTCGCATATTCCCCAAAGTAATGACACGATACATTTTAAAAGTCTCACATACCATCTTCTGTGGCGTATTTTTTTTTTTTTGCACTTTTACAATAGCATCAGAATGTATGCCGCGGCGTATTTGAGCCACAGAGAAAAAAAAATAAGGACATAATGAAAATGTCTATTTTGTGATTAAAGTGGAAATTTCCTCGAAATGTCCTCTTTAATCCTGTAGTTTACTTTACTTTTTAAAGTAGACTGTCGTAAACGTTATCTTAAAACCGACTCAGTTGTTACTACGCGCTTCTGGGGCTTCCGCCTGACCTGACAGCAGCAGCAAGCAGCATCGCCACACAGAACACATTAAATTTATAATATTCCAGCTCTCTGCACATTTAGAATTCTTAAATTTATACTTGATATCACTTTCATGATGAAATGAGTTAAAAATATGTATGTTACATTTTACAGATAAATTGTTAACTTTGTTTAAATAATGAATACCGCTAATAGTTACACATATGGGGTGGCATGGTGGCAGAGCAGTAGCGCTGCTGTCTCGCAGAGAGTCACGTCCTTTGTGATCCATGCCTAGAGTTTGCATGTTTTCCTGGTGGGTTTCCACAGTGTGCTCAGTTTTCCATCCATAGACATGAAGGTCTGGGGATTTGGTGAAGCTACAATGACGCCAGTGTATGTGTGTGCTTGTGTTCACGTTGCGATGAGCTGATGCCCCATTCAGAGATTTTGTTTTTGTCTTGCGCCAATGCTGCTGAAATGGGCGTATCCCCAAACTGATGGATGTAATCATTAAACATCCTTTTCAGAGATATTGTGACAAGGTGTCCTAGGAATTTAACGGATGATTTGGGCACACGCGTTGTATCAAGTGAAGTATAAACCTGGCCTTAGGCGCCTTACTTTTCAGCTGACGATCTTGACTAAGGGCTTATTTTTGGGGTAGGGCTTATATTACAGAGCAGCCTGAAAATCATTCTAGGGCTTATTTTCGGAGTAGGTCTTATTTTCAGGGAAACACGGTATTATTAAAATGTTTGTCTTTGAGCTGCAAGCCTGTTTCTGGCTGAAGGCCTGAACCAAATGGTCCTGCAGTATTTTCTATACCATTGAGAGTCAGTGCATGTGCATCCTGAACTTGGCTTGAAAATCATAATCAAAAATCAAAAAATATTAAAATAAGGATTCCTTGTTCTTATTGCTTTTTTAATTGCATGTTTGCCCTTCTTCTGAATTTTTTCTCAGTTGAGGCCATGTAGCACATGCCAGAAAAGAGGTATGAAAATACTAGTATCACTTGCTACATTGAAGATAGCTACAGTAATTTGAATAAAAAGCAGATCAACATTAGGAACACATTGTTATTTATTTTTACCTTTATTTACCTTATTTATTTTTATTTAACTTTCTCTGTTGTAGGAGGCAATCTCCAGCCATTAGACTTACTATTTATTAAGGTATCTGTACAGTGATCCCTCGCTATATCGCGCTTCGCCTTTTGCGGCTTCACTCCATCGCGGATTTTATATGTAAGCATATTTAAATATATATTGCGGATTTTTCGCTGCTTCGCGGGTTTCTGCGGACAATGGGTCTTTTAATTTCTTGTACATGCTTCCTCAGTTGGTTTGCCCAGTTGATTTCATACAAGGGACGCTATTGGCAGATGGCTGAGAAGCTACCCAACTTACTTTCTCTCTCTCTCTCTCTTGCGCTGACGTAGGGGGGTGTGAGCAGGGGGGCTGTTCGCACACCTAGACGATAGGGACGTTGCTACCTTCTGTGTGCAGCTGCTTCCTGAAGGACATGCTGCACGGTGCTTCGCATACTTAAAAGCTCAAAGGGCACGTATTGATTTTTGTTTGAAAAACAAACTCTGTCTCTCTCTCTCTCTCTCCCTGCTCCTGACGGAGGGGGTGTGAGCTGCCGCCTTCAACAGCTTTGTGCCACGGTGCTTCGCATACTTAAAAGCAAACAGCCCTATTGATCTGTTTGCTTTCCTCTGTCTTTCTGACAGACTCTGCTCCTGACGCGCACTCCTTTGAAGAGGAAAATATGTTTGCATTCTTTTAATTGTGAGACGGAACTGTCATCTCTGTCTTGTCATGGAGCACAGTTTAAACTTTTGAAAAAGAGACAAATGTTTGTTTGCAGTGTTTGAATAACGTTCCTGTCTCACTACAACCTCCTGTGTTTCTGCGCAAATCTGTGACCCAAGCATGACAATATAAAAATAACCATATAAACATATGGTTTCTACTTCGCGGATTTTCTTATTTTTCGCGGGTGGCTCTGGAACGCAACCCCCGCGATGGAGGAGGGATTACTGTATTAAGAAACAGAATAATACAACTTATGGATATGGATTAGAGAAATGTAATAACTACAAATATATTGTTACGCATGTGCGTCAGATGATCTCCTTGCTGGTTCACTCAAGATAGGTGGTAACCCGCCGCGGCAAGAGGGGGTGGTGTCGCTAATTGTCATCTCCTTTTCTCCCCACAGCTTCAAGAATCCACCCAGTGAGGGAAATTAGCTCTGCTCCTTCCAGTCCTCCCATTACAAGAAGCCTCACTGCCTCCACTAAGGTGACTTTTCAGACCAATACCTGACAGGTTCAGAGCTCCATGGGAGAACTGGTATTTGTTAAGAAGGCTGACCAGAGCCCTAATTTTCTTTTGTATTTTGCTCTATGGGGTTATGCTGATTGTTGTCAGAAGCCACTTATTTAAGTTTAAAGAAGAAAAGTCAGAGATTAACAGGGAAGACATGGCTGGCATCCCAACATGCACTTGGCCACAATGCAATATATATATTAACATGTAAGACCGGACACGCAATTGACTAGACAACGTCCTAATATACCTTGGCACAGATAGATAGTTTTGCAATACCAAGTTTTTAAAGATGATGTCAGATGATGTGTGGAGTTGTTGCTTTCATTCTCTTGCGTTGGAGTGCACTCTTTCTCTTTGCAAAATGGTCCATTGTAGTTTGATGTGCTTTTATAAGCTAGGCTTTTTGCTGTGTCCTCTGCAACTTCATAGGGAAAAGCAGTACTCTTTCTGGCACAAGAGTTTAGATGCTGAAGTTCCTTTTTTGAAGTAATAGCTGCTTCTCAGTCTTCTCAACCTACTGGCACAACAGTGTATGTCTCAGCCTTTAGTTCCTCAAAGAGATAGAAGCTCATTAGATTTTAGGTTTCAGAATCAGGCCTTTCAGAGAGGTCATTTCAGAGAGAGTGCCCAGAGAGTCCCCAGAGAGATAATTGTAGCTAGTTTTAGAAAAAAAATTAGCAATCTTTCGTAATGGAATTAAAGTGACTACCACTTCCACAACTACTACCTGTTCATAGGTATGCTATTTTGTCCATTACAGTTGTCATTCATTGAATTATAGCTCTTTGAATGTACTTGAATGTCTTGGTGCCTTCTGACCTGAAAGGGGCCTATGCAAAGATGCCAGTTCAATTCTGCTTTACACCTTTGTAATCAAATGAAGTACAGCCTGGTCCTTATGTGAGAAGTTCAGCCATCTTTTGGAATGTAGTTTAGGGGACTAAAAGCTGGATGGCTGTATCTTAACAGGCCTTGTCTGCCACTAAGACTCATAACAGAATGGCAAATTCCTGCTTTGCTCTACATGTTGCACACTAAAAACCACTTAGACACACTGGGTGTGCATCTTCCACTTTGTAGGAAAAAGTCTGCAGTATGAAACTCCTTTTTTTAAAAGAAGCACAATGGTTTTCTTTAATGCTTGCTTGCCTTCTGCTGAGCAGTCTGGTTGCAAGGGTAGTTAGCCCTGCTACCAGATGTGTAGTGTGCAGTGTGAGTCTTGCAGTGTCTGTGGCTGTTTATTCTTTCTTTTTATTGTGGCTTGACCCTTTTCACCTCATTTCTAAGCTTGAGGTGTTGCTGTTTCAATTTAGGCAATTCATAGCCAATATATTTTCATGAGCAGTGGATGGTTGTCAGTGGGTATCAAATTGATTTGATACTAATCAAGACAGATAGGGCACCAGCATCCCATTGTCACAGTAAAATGTGAAAAGGGTATGAATTTGCATCTTTCTCTTGTCCTTAGAAAAATGGGGCAGATATTATTAGTTAAATAAGTTACAGAATTCTCATTCCAAAAATTCCCTTGGACATGTAACATTCTGGGATATGTCCCATGGTCTTGTTAGCTGTTATGGGATACAATTTAAGCTTTCGTGGAAGTATGGTCAGACCATTTTGGACTTTTCCTGTTGTTTGTACCTTATATTATCATTCTAGTATTGAGTATATTTTGTTGTTTACTACTTGTGTTTTCTTTCTTTATGGTAGCAGAATTAAAACATTTTCATCACTGTGGAGTTTTATTGATCATTTAGATAGATAGATAGATAGATAGATAGATAGATAGATAGATAGATAGATAGATAGATACTTTATTAATCCCGATGGGAAATTCACAATTAGGAGATAGATATAGTCAGTGGGTGTCTAAACAAGGTTTATCTCATATATCTAAACAAGGTTAAGCTTATATACGCTAGAAATGCCAGGTGGTGACCTTTGTACCGTCAGAAAATTGATGTCACAAATTAGCACACCCGGGAAACTTTTTGTGATAGCAGAAACAGAAACCTAACATACCAGTGCCTAAACAGGAAACAAAATGGAGTTGAGACAAAAGGAGATTAAATAATGAACTTTCCCAGAATATGTTCTAGAGAAAATGAAACCCCCAATTTGAATTTGTGATTGCATCCACATAATAACAGAAGTCCCCAACTTCCTCCTGTTACTTGTGAAGATTACAAATAATGATATTGATTTATCTTTTCTTAACAATATCAATTTATCGTGGGGTCATTCACTGTAAAGTTTCAAGCTTTTACACTGACTCACAAGCGACAGTAGAATGAAAATGAAAGTGATCAGGAGAATCGTCCAGTCAAAGAATGGACTATGGGTTAAAACTGTAAGTCAATGAGATCTTTTGTCAAAGCCAAAAAGTTTATTTGTAAATAATGGATGAGAAAAACATACATACAATCCAAAATGAAGTAAGGAAGCATCCAGTCCTTTTTATATTAGGATAAAATAACTACAGGGTGAGTCAAAATTATGTTAACATTTGAATGGCGGAAACAATTTATTCACAAAACATACTTCATATGTGCAAGATGATTTACAGGAATGCCTCAACCTGTTCACCATCATGTTCAAGACATGTACCATATGTGGCACATAAATTGTCCACAAAAGTTATATATAAGTATATACATAGCAGTACCATTACTGTTAACATAATTTTGACTCGCCCTGTATACAAGGACAGTTACATCATAGTGCTGAATGCAAAAAGGATTGACTTTACTTTAAATGCAGCAGATTAAAATAATCATTTATTTGCTATACTATGCACATACCTGGCAACTCATTTAAATACACTCCTCTCAGAATCAAACTTCACTTTGGACTTTATGATTAACCATATCTGTAATGGTCACTCCATAATTTCAAGGCTTCCATTTATACATTGAATACTCTATAACTTCAGTTATATATAACTGAGAATAACAATTGTAACTCAAAAACACATTTTTACAAGACAGGGTAAATTACCTTTACCACAACACAACACCTAAACACATTTCAAAGGTCAAGGTATAGCTCTATAAAATCTAATTTAAAAAAAAAGTGTGAGGATGTAAAGTACATTTGTGTAGGCACAATAAGTGGCCACTCCCTAGACTAACTTACATTACCCCCAGCCTAATAATTGGTCTAGTCAGTATATAAACAGCTGGAAAACTTGTTCAGAACAAGGTAGACATCAGTAGTTAAATCACAATAACCAAACATTTTAGGAAAGAAGACTAGCTTTATACCTTTGTTGCTTTCAATTGTACAAAAGTCATGTAAGTCATGTCATAGAGATCCCTGTTAAACATCACTGAATTAATGAATCATTAATCGTTTTTGCTGAACTCAGTTTATCTAGCACAAGGTTGCACAAGTCAGAAAGCAATTATGGTGCATTTAATTTCTCAGTACACTCAAACAACAAGCATCCATGTTCACTCACATTGGAACACAACATAGTGACCAATGAATGAGACTTATTGTCTGCAGACTGTGGAAGAAAACAAGTTGTCTGCATGAAATCTTTAACATTTAACACCATCACAAGGTACTTCACAAGACATACAGAATTCAAACCAACATTATTGCAAGGAAGTGGTTTTGAGAATTAAGCATTTTCATCAGTTCCACCTGGTTTCCACAGAAGAGTAAAAAAAGATTTGAATAATGACATTATTACCAAAGTATCTCCATTTATAGATTTTCATTGTTTGCATTACTTTATTTACATCAAGGTTTCATTAAAATGCATTAATTACTACATGTTATTCAAATCAGATATCCCCTTCCTACAGAGCAGAGAAAAAAGTTGACAATTTTATGAACTGACCTCCAAACTACTTTTGTTCACTTAATTGAGAATAGTTTTATTTTAGAATACTGAAGACTAGATTATAGGTGGAGGGCAATAAAAAGTGCAAGTCTTACAAACACCATTGACTTAAAGTGTTAAAAAGCATAAAAGCTTTTTTTCTAACCAGTTGTGAATACCAATGTTGAATAATAATGAAAAAAGAAATAACCTTTGTGTACTGTTTAGAACCATTGCTAAATTGGCAAATGGGAAAACTGGACTGGTATGTAAATTTTCTACAGACATCAGCAGGGCTGATTTTATTAGCATATTTAATGATGTAATATCTAATGGAAGATATCATATTTCAAAGACGTCTTCCAAATTTAGTATTGCACCTTTAAACCCCATCAATTGTGAATGCTGCTAGTAATTTTAATTCCATCACTAAGTTTTGAAAGATATGGTTTCCCTCAGGGCTTAGTACTAGGACCATCACTGTTTTCACTTGCTGCTTCATATGCCGCTGCTGGGAAATTGTTAGAAAACATCATACTCAGTTTCAGAGCAAATGTCACTTCTCCTATTATGTCTATCATTGTGTTACCATGTCTGAAAATAGGATGAGTGATAACAGCTATCTTTGAATACAGCAAAAAACAGAAATTCTATTCAGTGTTGCAAAGGATGCAGACAGCTACAAGGTCATGACAATTATTAACTCAGCAGGCTTAAACTTTTATGAAATTGACCTAAAACCTCAGCATCGAGAGAGACGTGAAGAGAGCAAACCAAATGAACAACTTCTTTAACAGGTTTGACCACCCTAACCCACTCTCACTCTCACCTCAGTGTACTGCACCCTCCACACATCCTTCTGCTGATACCAGCATAGGAGAGACATCCCCACCCATAATTACAACAGCGCAAGTGAGCAGAGAGCTGAGGAGACTTCGTGCCAGCAAAGCAGCGTGTCCAGATGGAGTATCGCCACGACTGCTGAAGGTCTGTGCATCAAAGTTGGGGGGTCCTCTACAGCACATCTTTAACCTGAGCCTGGAACAGGGGAGAGTCCCGAGGCTTTGGAAAACATCTTGCATCACCCCTGTCCCAAAGGTATCACGTTCTAGTGAGCTGAATGACTTCCGGCCTGTTGCTCTGACATCACATGTGATGAAGACCATGGAGAGGCTGCTGCTTCACCACCTGAGGCCACAGGTTCAACACGCCCTCGACCCTCTGCAGTTTGCATATCAGGAGAAGGTGGGAGTGGAGGATGCCATCATCTATATGCTACACCGATCCCTCTCTCACTTGTACAGAGGCAGTGGTGCTGTAAGAATTATGTTTCTAGACTTCTCTAGCGCCTTCAACACAATCCAACCTCTGCTCCTTAGGGACAAGCTGACAGAGATGGGAGTAGATTCATACCTGGTGGCATGGATCGTGGACTATCTTAAAGACAGACCTCAGTATGTGCGTCTTGGGAACTGCACGTCTGACATTGTGGTCAGCAGCACAGGCGCGCCACAGGGGACTGTACTTTCTCCGGTTCTGTTCAGCCTATATGCATCGAACTTCCAATACAACTCGGAGTCCTGCCACGTGCAAAAGTTCGCTGACGACACTGCTATCATGGGCTGCATCAGGAGTGGGCAGGAGGAGGAGTATAGGGACCTAATCAATGACTTTGTTAAATGGTGCGACTCAAACCACCTACACCTGAACACCTGCAAAACCAAGGAGCTGGTGGTGGATTTTAGGGGGCCCAGACCTCTCATGGACCCCGTGATCATCAGAGGTGACTGTGTGCAGATGGTACAGACCTATAAATACCTGGGAGTGCAGCTGGATGATAAATTAGACTGGACTGCCAATACTGATGCTCTGTGTAAGAAAGGACAGAGCCGGTTATACTTCCTTAGAAGGCTGGCGTCCTTCAACATCTGCAGTAAGATGCTGCAGATGTTCTATCAGACGGTTGTGGCGAGCGCCCTCTTCTATGCGGTGGTGTGCTTGGGAGGCAGCATTAAGAAGAAAGAAACCTCACGCCTGGACAAACTGGTGAGGAAGGCAGGCTCTATTGTTGGCATGGAGCTGGACAGTTGTGGCAGAGCGATGGGCGCTAAGCAGGCTCCTATCAATTATGGAGAATCCACTGCATCCACTAAACAGTGTCATCTCCAGACAGAAGAGCAGCTTCAGCGACAGACTGCTGTCACTATCCTGCTCAACTGACAGACTGAGAAGATCGTTCCTCCCCCAAACTATGCGACTCTTCAGTTCCACCCGGGGGGCGTAAACGTTAACATTATAAAAAGTTATTGTCTGTTTTTTACCTGCATTATTATCAATCTTTAATTTAATATTCTTTTTTTGTATCAGTATGCTGCTGCTGGAGAATGTGAATTTCCCCTTGGGATTAATGAAGTATCTATCTATCTATCTATCTATCTATCTATCTATCTATCTATCTATCTATCTATCTATCTATCTATCTATCTATCTATCTAGCATTGTCTGTGACTTCAGTCTATGTTTTACCACATAAATTACAATACTACCTAAATCCTTCTTTTCCAGTTTAAAAGAAATTAACTACTGCAATGTATTATTTACATGCTGGTGTGGTTATTTTATTTACGCATTCCAGTTAATTTAGAATGATTCTGGAACAATCATTATTAGAACTAGGACATATGACTGCATAACTCCTATTCTTATGTCTATACACTGGCTTCCAGTTAGATTTAGGGCTTATTTCAAAATACTTCATTTTACTTATAAATATTTAAATGGTTTGGACTCTATGGACTTAACAGAAATTATTGATACATATATACATATATACTTCTTTGAGTGGTTGAAAATTTATGTTGCAGGACACCACAGCCTTGGAATGACCTGCCTGCTTCTATAAAGAATTGTCTATTAGTCTCAGCATTTAAATCCAGGCTGAAGACTCACCACTTTAGTATAGCTTACCTTAATTAGAGATGTTGATTAGCTGTTCATATTACAACTCTGTTTGTTTGTCATTTGCACAGGCATACTAATTTAACAATCACTGTGAACTTTTACAGATCCTCTTCTATTCTGTTTCTTTTTTTTGTCACTGAAACTTATTTGACATTGAGAAACTGTTATTTCTACTTATAGGAGGTGACAGTAGAGACACTGGGAACCCAGGGATTCAACAACAAAGGTTAAATTTTTTTTACACTATCCAGCATGTATTTCTGATGCTGTAAATAACCTAGATGAGTTAGTCAGCCAGCTGGCCAACAGAATCAAAACTGTAAAGTTGTCTGTTATAACCTCCTTCTCCAAGGTTTATTTTCTGCAGTAATGCTATTAGCTGGAGTGTTTATTGTCTCTCCTCCATTGTCAACTGGTCATAGCTCATAATGTTAAAGAACTTTATTTTGTCATGATTTGTTTATGGTAATCCATTTGAAAGTGCTCTTTCTTAATATGGCTTTATTATAGTTTGTGTGCTCACATTCACATATGTAGATGTTGTATGGTTTAGCAATTTGCTGGTGATACATTATACTTGTTGATTTGTGTATGCGCTCTGAGCCCATGCTCAGTGTAGAGCATAATAGAGAAATAAATTGAAATGGAATATTCATTACCTCAAGTGAATATTAGGTTTTGAATGTGTTTGGACACAAAGGCATTGTATATTGTGTTCAGACACAGTGCATTATACATTTTAGCAAGAAAATGAACATGACATTGGCTAATTTTAAAAGAAATGTGGATTTGAGTTTTCTTTCTGATATGCATTTTTTGTCTATCAAGACAGGGTAGGTAAGGGATGGAGGAACTCTCATTTAATTTTTGTGTTGCGGTCCTGACATGGTTTTAGAATACAATGGTGGTAAGTATAAATGTGCTTTTGTAATTATTTGCAAGCATTTGTTTGCCAAACTGTACTCAAGTTTTACCTTCTTCAAGTAAAAGCTGAAAAAACATAGTACTTAAAGGTTCACATTGATGCGTTATTATTTTCAAGCATTGTTCCTGTAATTATCTGGTGTAATTTAAATTCTGAAATAAACTGTCATCTACTCCCTGTTGTACTTAGCACCAAGAGACAAGCTCTTCACTGCACATGCACTTCAGCAATATATTCTGCCCTAAAACACAAATCTATTCAAAGTCATTAGTGTTGATTGGCAAAATTCGCCTAAACATTTTTCACAGAGAATATGTTTTGTTTGCTGGTGACCCATGTTTGCTGAATATTTTTCTGGAAATGTTCTATGCAGCCGGGTTAGACAAAAAAAAATTTTTCCCAGTGCCCCATGATGCTTTTTGAGGCCAGCATGACATCACAGATCTGTAGCAGCCAATATTGGAAGGGAGAGCACCCCATGTATATGTTTATCTTAGCTATGGGCTAAAAACTGTAATCTAAACACAAAATACGCACATGGAGAGAAATGGGTAGTCAAATCTTAAAGGTAATATTTCTTTGTATGGACTTGTATGTGAGTTGTGTGTGATGTGTGTGCCTCTTCCTTTAATATTTCTCATAGTGCAGTGCAGTTGAAGCAAACAGGAAATAGCGAAAAATCCACGTACTTTAGTGTTGCGCTTACTTTTTAGAAGCCACAATAACTAAGCATGAGTAAGGGAAAAACAAACAAACTGTAAGTGTGTGAGTACCTGCTATTGAATTTGTCGGGGTCAAGTGAAATTCATGCTTCCTGTCTGCTGCTGTCTATAAGCAATTTTATTCTCCTGATATTAATTTTACCTCAGGGAGGCACGGCAGCACAGTTGTTAACACTGCTGCCTCACAGCTCCAGTTACATTTCTGGCCACAATAATTGGACCAGCATAATTGGCAGATGTTTTCTAGCCATTATGGACACTTAAATGACCCTCGCACCATTGTAACCCACTCAAATGTAGTTCAGTTTCTCATTTCGCTGAGTTTGGAGAAGTTTCCAAACATTTCTGTAATTTTGCCAAACTCGGGAAAAAGCTAATTCAGCAGGGTTCACTCATCACTAATAGACACATAATCATCATGCTTTTTTTTTCTTATCTTGAAGCTTCATGGTTAGGGTTAATACTTGTGATTGGCTGAAAGGAGCACAGCAGGCCTAAATCACTCGGTCATCCATGCAAATGACTCACAGTACGATTATTATTACTTGTATTTTCCATGAGAAACTACAAATGACTCTCTGACACAGGTCCAGATCTCAGCATTACTAACCTGTCTGAGCACATCTTTATCTATAAAAGTCTAATGATATCTACTTGTTTTAAGCTATGTACAGTACATTAAAATAAAAATGATCAAAAATTTAGTAGTTGAAGAATGTATATAATTTTATGCACACCTATGTAACATGTTTTCCTAAATATAATGCTGAGTTTAAATACTAATACAATAGATTATTATACACTTTATCTTAAATGTAATCAAGATGATTAAAATTATCCATTTAACTTTTTTTATATTTCTCATTATCTAACACGTTTTTGTATAATTCATACAGGAATTGCAAAATAAATGTTGAATTCTTTTTATAAAATACAAAGCCTGAGATTTTATAAAAAAAAATAAGGAAATGGTACAATTACTGCTTCCTAACTGTCACCAGAATCCACCAAGAGTAAATGCTAAATGATGCTTTAAGTGTCTATGGACAAATTTCAAAAACCTCATTTAGATAAGGCAAATTCTCTTGACTCAGCCATTAAACCTGCATTATGTTAGTTAATCTTCCTGATAAACTTTATGGTTTAGCAGAAGTTAAGAAAATCCTCTGAAGAATTTTGCCTATATTTTGCTTCATTGAAGAACTGAAGTTTACGACTTCCTTTATGGACATGCATTTATGAATTTGAAAAATTAGTGAATGGTTCAAATAATGTGATAACACAGATCCTACAGTGTTATCCATTGGTGATTATGATTAATGTAAACAGTTTCTTAAAAAAGTCTGGGAGAAGCTAATCCAGACAAATACTCACACTGAGAAATTTCATGTGAGGGAACAGGTTCCAAAAATTGTGAGTCACTATGCAGAAGTGAACAATATAACTAGCTTGTAGTTATTAGAAATGGGATGTTGAACTTGCATTAAAAATGAAAGACGGAATTGAATATAACATGAGGAATATACACTATTATTAATGTCTAATATGGCAGATAATCCACTTTACAGTGTAAAAGAGTCATAGTGCTCAAGATATGATTTGTCAGCTCTCTTCTGTGAGGTTTCCAATTTTCATCTCTGTTTATTGACTGTTGATGTCACTCTATTATTAGAAACATAGAATTATATAACAAATAAATACAAGTTTAAAATGTCTTTCACAGTTTGCTCTACCTCTTTATGTAAAATATACTGGGAGCACAGGGGGAAAGGGGATTGTGAACTTTAGATGACCTAAAGCCTTGCCTGTGACTTTCAAAAAGGACAATTGATAGGAGACAACACTGAAAATCTAGCAGGAAGGAAAGTCAGTTTTCACTTGTCACCAGAAAAGGACAAAACGCTTTTTGAGAGTCTGCTTTAGGGTGGAAAGTTATTTGTCTAATAGCCCCAATTCTGTTAACCACTCCGGATGAAGAGAGACCAGAAGGATATTTCTTTTTACACTGGCACTTAAAATTTTCCACTCCAAAAAGACAATATAACAGTAACAGAGGTTGTGTAGAACCCAATTTCTGCCTTCTAAATTTTTTCTGGTATGTCTGGTATTAAAGACATTTTGAAATTTCTGGTTTCTTGGCTTGAACAGTATCTCCTGGCAGACAATCATCTTATATATTTCTTTGCATTCAGTACTTTTTTCACTTCTTTTGGAAATAAGGTTTTAATGAATGAAGTAATACTGCAAGAATACTTGACATTTTAGAAAATAACTACTGAATATGCCCTTAGTAGCTCAATGAAAGAAAAGTATCTTTCTCGAAGCAGCATGCAATTGCTTTATGCTTCATAAATCAAACAACATTGTGCAAATACAATAAAATAACATGTCAAAACAGCCTGTGAAACGTCTAGATATAAATATTAATTATTTTTTTTCCTTAAACATCAGGGTGCCTGCCAAAATTCTCTTTTGTGCATATTCTTTCAACCGTTTTCCAGGGCAGTAGTTACACACAAGGGGTGTTCTGCCCATTAATTTGGTTGACTGCAAATCAGATTAATTTCTGGTATGAGTGGTATAAACAATGAACAACAGGAGTGCTGCCAAGCAGATAAAGTGATAAAAAGGTGTTTGGTTTATAACCAAGATTTCCTTGCCCTTTTTCTCTGACATGGAAAATAAACTGTCATATAATTTGTAGGGCTGCAAAAACAAAGGGTGTACTTTTCACTTTACCCCAAATTAAACAACCAAGCTGAACTCTTTGAGAAGCAAAATCAGTGGAGAACTGGTACTGTGGGCTTTATAGAGTATACAGTACATGCACATCAACAAGCTGCTCTTCTGTAATAGTAAAGGAAATATCAACATAAAGTGAAATCTTACTAAAGTCTTCCAGAGAGATTCCTTCTAAACATATCAGCAAGTAGAGGGTGTGAGTTTTTTGGATTTGCTTCTGGATATACTCGTGTCAGAAAGTTTGGAGAATATGTAGAATACCCAGACTAAGAAGAATTAATCTTAACTGTATTAATTACTAGAAATGCTCACCTCATACATTTTATTTCTGTTTCTTTCTACATTATTTTTCTGTTGATCCTGGGGTCTCAATTTATAGGACGTGCTATTCCTGTATCCCACCCGGCTTTTTCCTTGAAATTAGGAAGGTTAAATAATAAAGGTGCCAATCTGGTTCTTCAGATCGATGCCACAGTGGCACAGAATCCAGAAAGAACTTTTATTTATTTAGATAAAACAGTGAAAAGTTTGTTCTAGGTTTCGCTGAAAATGTGTACTCTTATATAAAGTTATTTTCTGTACGTTAAGTTAAGCAGTGGAGGTTAATTTTGTTAGTGGTTTTAACAAAATACTTTTTACTTTTTTGTTAACGTCACTGAGCTTGGTGTCTTGTAGCTGTTGATTCATACCCTCTGTGATAAACAAATATCAGATATTCTTCCCTTTCTTTTGGCATGGAAGAGACTGAAATCTACATTTAAATCACAAGTTTTCAACTCTTGCCAATCCCCCACTTACCAACACCCTTTTCGCCTTCTTTCTAAATGCCACACAGTCATGATTGGAACACCTCTTTTCCCCAATTGTTGACACCCCTTTGCCTTGCCCTTTGACGATGATTGGTCATTTAATTACTTTTAGTTTGACATATTTAAAGGGTGGTCTCGACTCGAAATGCAGCCACGGCGGAACTATCCCTAAATGTCTGGTTTGCTTTTAGTTATGACTCGGAATCTATAGATATTAATTAAAATGTAATTTGTATTGCATTTTAAACTGAGCCGAAAATTGCGTGTCATAGTGAAATGGAATCCATCACATAGTTGATATGTTTTTAGATATGACATGATAAAATCCTGCCAGAATCTAATAGCCCAATTGTGTTATGTATTACATTTCAACGAAGTTAACAAATTAGATTGCGTTTAATTTTGGCACGAATTACCTGCCATACATCTCAGCATATCGCAGTCTAACTGCGGAGTGTATTTGGACAAGCTACCAGCAACTGAGTCTGCGCAGTTCAAGACTCCATCTCAAATCTTGTGTGCTGAGTCTGTATGTTTTCTGCACGTGAAGAAAGACCGAGTAGAGACTTGGTGACATCCCGGGACCAAGCAGAGCCATTAACTCAGATTTCGGGTAAACTACATTTTAAAGGCGCTATAACACAACAGGTAAGTAGTAGATCCCTTGTGAAAGGCGCTACACGACCGCTGTGGTATAGAAATTACATTTTCTATGTGATCATCCAAATTTTTGCCTGACAAACTTGCACTACATGCCTGTGATTTACTTGTTAAAATAATTAATCACAAAAGCAAGCTTGAATGTTGTGGGATTTTAGTGACAGTAAGTAGTTGTGCAGGGCAATTTACAAACAGAGTCCTGCTTCGATGGCACCGATTACACTCATTTGCAAAGATTTCCACTCTCCCAGGAGCCGACGGGGGACTTGAAGTGTCACAAACAGTGCGAGAAGAGAGGGTGCTGCCCGAAACTGCGAAGCTCTCGAATCGGCGGAGCAGCCCGACATTCCTCACCTCCTAGCGTCCACTTTGTTCTCACGACCCCTCACAGCTGAAGGCGGTCTCGTCTTCACATTCTTTACAGCTTGGCGCAGTTAAAAAGTAGAAATGATGCAAAGCTGTTTTCCTCATCTCTTCTACTATCAAGTATTGCCAACTAAAAAAAGGTTACAATGTGGCAGTTTCAGCGACAGTCACATTGACGAATAAATAAAACTTCTCTGTCAGAATGCGCCTGGCGGCGGACAGCTCAGCGCTGTAGTTCAGACAGGAGGGCTGGGAGAGGGCGACGCGGGGCGCACTTCTATGGGATAAATCGGAGCTCTCACACAAATACAGTAATCCCTTGCTATATCGCGCTTTGACTTTCGCGGCTTCACTCTATCGCGGATTTTATATGTAAGCATATTTAAATATATATCGCGGATTTTTTGCTGGTTCGCGGATTTCTGCGGACAATGGGTCTTTTAATTTCTGGTACATGCTTCCTCAGTTGGTTTGCCCAGTTGATTTCATACAAGGGACGCTATTGGCAGTTGACTCAGAAGCTACTCAACCAGAGTGCGTATTACGTATTAAATAAAACTCCTCAAATATATTGTGAGCACGGGGGCTGTTCGCACCCCTAGAGGATACAGCCGCTCCTCAAAAAACACTGAAAGATTACATTCATATTGCTGCCATCCTTGCTGGGCTTACATGTGGCTGCTTTGTCAAGCGATATGCTTCCCGCACGGTGCTTCGCATACTTAAAAGATCAAACAGCACGTATTGATTTTTGATTGTTTACTTTTCTCTCTCTCTTGCTCTGACGTTCTCTGTTCCTGACGGAGGGGGTGTGAGCAGGGGGGCTGTTTGCACCCCTAGACGATACGGACGCTCGTCTAAAAATGCTGAAAGATTATCTTCACATTGCTTCCTTCCGTGCAGCTGCTTTGTCAAGTGACATGCTTCCCGCACGGTGCTTCGCATACTTAAAAGCTTGAACGGCACGTATTGATTTTTGATTGTTTGTTTTTCTCTGTCTCTCTCACTCTCTCTGACATTCTCTGCTCCTGATGGAGGGGGTGAGAGCAGAGGGGCTGTTCGCACACTGGCCTAGAGGATACGGATGCTCCTCTAAAAAATGCTGAAAGACTACCTTCACATTGCTCTCTTCCTTGCAGCTGCTTTGTCCGGCGGTGCTTTGCATACTTAAAAACCAAACAGCCCTATTGATTTTTGATTCTTTGCTTTTTTCTCTCTCTCTCTCTGACATTCTCTGCTCCTGACGTGCACTCCTTTGAAGAGGAAGATATGTTTGCATTCTTTTAATTGTGAGACGGAACTGTCATCTCTGTCTTGTCATGGAGCACAGTTTAAACTTTTGAAAAAGAGACAAATGTTTGTTTGCAGTTTTTGAATAAAGTTCCTGTCTCTCTACAACCTCCTGTGTTTCTGTGCAAATCTGTGACCCAAGCATGACAATATAAAAATAACCATATAAACATATGGTTTCTACTTCGTGGATTTTCACCTTTCGCGGGGGGTTCTGGAACGCAAACCCCCACGATCGAGGAGGGATTACTGTAATAGCAATTCGTAAAGACGATATAAATATGGCGTCCACAAACAAAGTGATTAGTTCCTGTATTATAATATGTTCTGTAGTCATAGATAATTTCCATATTGTGCGGTCATACATAATTTCCGTTTCATAAGTAATTTCCATATCACGTGGTCATAAGTAATTTCCGTTTCAAACGCAAAAGAATTTTATATATATGGATAGTTAACATGATATTTTCAGATAAACTTTTTTTTATACATTTTGCAATAGTATGTGGCTTCATTTGTCTCTGGGAATACCAGCTGGTCACAATCTACAACTGGAATGCAGTCACTGACCTAGACTGGTGGAGAAAAAGTGAAGGTTCAGGACCCACTCTGCCACAGTTCAACATTGTCGTAAATTGTAGGTCAATGAGACAAGATATAGACAATAACCAGTTTCATTCCCCCCACCCCAAGATATACACATGCTGCCCTTGAACTAGTTTTTCTTCAAGTAAGGCTTGTGAAGTTTAAAATAAGTATAATGTAACCCGTTATCTGCATTTGATTTTATCACCCTGACATTCTCATTACAGAAATATGAGGTGAACCAATGCAAAGACAAAATATAAAAAACATGCATTTTGTTACAATTAATTATTCCAGGGCCTCCTCCTCGACCAGAATCTCTAGACTTATGAAGGAACGAGTATCCATCTGGTGACACCTCAGCTAGGGGAACAGTGTCACATTTACTACTCCTGGTTTCAGTGAGAAGACACAGATCAGATTTTGTACTTAATATAATATCATTTACCAAATCAGCTTTACTGCCAAGAGTGTGAATGTTCAATAAGCAGCATTTAAAACTCCATGCTTCTTTCTGAAGTAGTGATATATTTTTTGTTTTAATTTGAAGTAAATTTCTACTACAGATGCCCCTGGTGGAGGGTCTGGTTTTATCCCTTTGTCTAATTATACACCTTATTTTTTGGTTATCAAGTAATTTAAGGTTTGCATCAAGACTAAATTTACTGGATGCCCCACAACACAGATTATGGGTAACAGCTTCAGGACAGTAATATCAAGTCATATAGAATTACAAACACACAACACAAAACAAAGTCCTAGTTTAAAGAGTCACTTCCAAAACACTATGTTAAATTTGTTCATCCAGTTGCAGGCTTAAGGTTAAAAAATAAAAGTAATCCCAGCAACAGTAGAAATCTCACCACTAGATGTTAAACTTGGTCAGGAGTCATTTGGAAAGAAGGTCTTCACAGTGATCCAAGGTTCACCAACAAAGTTCTTTTCCTCAATTCCTGTCAATGAATTCCTCATTAAAGCCAACATACCCATGAAAAAATGTAGCCATAAACAAAAACGAAAAAAATAACAAAACAACACCTCACCACTAAATGGATTTTTTAAGCAAGGTAAAAAAGAAATGGATGGTGGACAGATCAGCCAAGCCTGATGGCCACCAGCACACATAACACCCTCTGCGCATGCTCAGTCATGGCAAGTAGATGTTGTCCAGTGAAAGTTGGAACTGTAAAATACTTTGAAAGTCTAAAAACATATAGTGGTTTTTAAGCAATGAAGTATAATGTGAAACGTTTAGCAGTAATGCATCTTCTAGTAAAAAACATATTTTTAATTAGCATCTTTCAGGGAATTTAACAGCACTGAGCAAACATTGTCTTTCAACAAGCAGGCAACAACTCTTATTTATAATATAAGCAGCTTAAGTGCTTTGCTATAATAATAATAATAAATATATCAAAAAGGGTTACAAAAATGAAAGTAAAGACCAAAAGAGAAATTATTTATTAATGTTCATTTAAGACTGTAAATGTCCAGTTTAATAAATAAATACTATGGTCAGGTGGCCAAGGAAGAGAGGAAAACAAAAACACAAGGTATCAAGGAAATTAGGGAACATAAATCTCTAGGGATTCAGAAGCCTAGAGACCACCCGGCCTTCTCTGGGTCTCCCCCCACATACACACTCATTACATACAGAAAGGGAAAGTGATCATTATAGTTCTATGGTTTTGATACACGCACTTCTTAAAATACTTCTTGTTTATCACAATAATTGAGTTTTACAATATGCATCAGTCCTCAAATGACCCACCTCCTCAGTAACTGACACATAAGCAACCTAAACTTTCAGAACTGTTATCTTCAGTGATGGTGTTATCACTGTGCCAAAATAGGTACAAACAGTGTTGTGCAGTACTTAATGTCTGTACTGCAGTTTAAGTGTAGATTTAATTCATTAAGTACCACTATGCCATGGGTGGCCGACAGATCCTTAGTTTAATTTGATCATAGTAGGCTGGTAGTTATAAAGAGTAAAGATGTCAGCTAAATAATTGATACAGAGGCAATGGGTACAAGGCCTAAGTCAACCCTAGATGATTTACTAGTCCAACATAAGGCATATTATTGTAAATAATGAACATTCTATTCTGCAACTATTATTCCCAGGAGCATTTTTTTATTTGTTGAAAGAATAATCGCTATGTTGTAGGCTCCCATTCCTCAGGCTGCTGCCTACAGCACAGTTTTGATGCCATAAATGAATAATCACATTGCACTAATGACTATGCTAACTGAACTTGTGATGTTAGAAATTGCATTTTCTCAAAATAAATTTAAAAACAGACAAAGGGAGGGTTAATCCATATTAACATTTTTTTAACATTTTTTAAATTACGTAATTACCTAGTTATTCAAAATTTGTATGAAGGAAGGTTTTGATTGCATAGCGTCAACATATAAAAGACCAGTTTTCAATTAAATTGTGAACATTTCCTTACAGAATGCTCTTGAGTAGCTAACCAAGGCCAATTAGAATTTAGAGCTAAAAAACATGTTATATATATTGTTTTACATGACATACTGTATCTTTATTTAAATATATTTTTCACATTATGAAGGTTATATGCGTGGGTTTGCATTTGCTTCTCATGTTTATGTGGATTTTCCTTTTCTTCCAAAGACATGCAGATTACATGAATCAGCGATGTTAAATTGGCTGTAGTAGGTGTTTGTGTGCCTGTGTGTTGACCCTATGATGTACTAGTGTCCTGTCTAGGGATCTTTCCTGCCTTGCCCCTAATGTTTTCTGGGATAGGCTCCTATGGCCCTGACAGCATGCTCAAGAAAGACTGGTTTGCAAATTGGATGAATGGATGTAGGTTGTAGGTTTATAGGGTCATTATTGTCATAATACAGCCATGATGAGTGAGTATAGCTATTGTGAAAATGAACAGACTCGACACATGTAAAAAGGTTTGGGGCAGCCACCTGTATAATATTCCTGGCTGCAAATGTTTTTTTAAGTAATAAAGAGCTGTTGATAGCACTGAGTCCAAGATAGAACTGATAAGAGTTGGGAAAGAAGGCGGCTTTAAATGATCAGACCGGAAGTGATGTCAGATAACTGGAAGTGATGTCCTTCTGACATCAGTCTGTGCTCCGGAACCGGAAGTGACATTCTTCTGGGTGCCGGAACCGGAAGTGACGTTCTTCTGGGCGCCGGAACTGGAAGTGTCAACACTGACTCAGATAGGTTTTCCTCCGGCTGGTCTGTAGAGACAACAGGAGAAGGTTTAGTGCACCCTGCCCTCCCCTGGCTTGGCGTGGAATTACCTTTACTTGGTCCACACAACGTCCCCCTACTCACACGTGTGTGACACTATCTTACATCAAAATTTATGTCTTTTGTAAATGAAAAAATCTCAAAATATATTTGTCATAACTTAGGAGCAACAAATTATATGTTATTGCTCTATCATGTGCTGGACTTATACTGTAAATGGATGTGTACTTACTAAGAAACTTAAATAGAATTTGAAATATGTTTTCTTTTGAGTATGTACAAGTACACTTTAATCTGAAGCAGTGGTTCACGACACTAGTCCTGGAGAACCCTGTAGCTTCAGGTTTTTATTCCAACCAGGTTACCTCACCAGGTATTGTTCCAATTTAATGTACCTGGTTAAAAGTTTATCTAAAGTAATTTTATGTGCTTGATAATTTAAAATGCTCAAAGTTTATGGCAGGTCGTTGGGATAAAACAAACTGAAGACTTGTTGTCAAAGCACATAAGCTATTATTATATTTTTCTCAATTCAGGAAATACCATGCTTCTTTTTTCCATCAATATATTTCTAAGATTCACTGCACACCTGGTCATTTTGAATATGAAACAAGTATAACAGAAGTGAATCTGTTCAGCTTTGTTTGGCTACCAGAAATGCAGATGGACAAATTTAATAACATTCATAATAATATAAAAGCCAAGACATACTTACAGCTTTTTTGGTCTAGGCTTCCTAAATGTGAAAAAATTAACATTTAACAAATAAATATGAAACAAATTAAACAATATCCTAAACATAGTGGTAAAGTATTATAAATGAATGGGCTGTTGAGTGGTGAAGGAATGTTAAATAGAATAACAGAAATAAATAGGAGATATTGAAAAAATATGCACAAGATATATAAAAATATAATTTGAATTGGAAGAGTAATTAGAGACAGCTTTTGCTTCATAATCAATATAAAAAAAGGTTTATCCAAATATATTAATATTGCCAAGGTATAGAAGTCTGGTACTAGTTAGAAATCACTACCCAAGTGCAAGAAAAGAGTAGAACGTCCAAGACGAAATGTTACTTCATCCATGAATGCAAAGCACTGAAGTAGGTCCATCCTGACATGGTACCTTCTGTAAGTAAAAGTCATAGCTGTTCGTAACAACAAAACTCCCTGATGGGGTTTCTTGCCCTGCAAATTGTAAGACATTTGGCCATCTACGCCAAGACCACACTCACAAAGGGAGCTGGCTAAGGATGTTACATCAAAGGAAATAAATCTGATGTTAATATGCATTCCACCATGAGACGACAAGAAGAAAACAGAGGCTTAAGAAATACAACAAATCACATTGATAAAATAGAATGGAAAGTAGACAGACTGGTTTATGATGGGGTGACCAGTAAATGTTGAACAATTGTCAAGGCTTAAGGGACACTTATGCAATGATAGGCAGTCACCATTGTCATTCTATTTCTGTCTCTGGCTGATCTCATTTGTCATGCAACTGATGATTTAAACAAACCCCTTTCCATACTGACAAGAACAGATAAGGTTTTTCTGGTGGTAAATTATGCCATTTTTTTGGTAGCTTTATTCTGTATTGATTTAACTGACTAAACTTTGTAAAAGAGCTATTTTTAGTCTTCTTCATCTTCTTTTGGCTGCTCCCGTTAGGGGTTGCCACAGCGGATCATCTCCTTCCATATCTTCCTGTTACTTACATGTCCTCTCTCACCACATCCATAAACCTCCTCTTAGGCCTTCCTCTTGCCTGGCAGTTCCATTCTTAGCATCCTTTTCCTAATATACACAGCATCTCTCCTCTGCACATGTCCAAACTAACGCAATCTCACCTCTCTGACATTGTCTCCGAACCATCCAACCTGAGCCGACCCTCTAATGTACTCATTTCTAATCCTGTCCATCCTCGTCACACCCTATGCAAACCTTAACATCTTTATCTCTGCCACCTCCAGCTCTGTCACTTACTTTCTGGTTAGTGCCACTGTCTTAAACCCATATAACATAGCTGGTCTCACTACCATCCTGTAGACCTTCCCTTTCACTCTTGCTGATACCAGTCTGTCACAAATTATTCCTGACCCTCTTCTCTACCCATTCCATCCTGCTTGCACTCTCTTTTTCACCTCTCTTCCACAATCCCAGTTATTCTGTACTGTTGATCCCAAGTATTTAAACGCATACACCTTTGCCAGCTCTACTCCCTGCATCCTCACCATTCCACTGACTTTCCTCTCATTCACACACATGTATTTTGTCTTGTTCCTACTGGCCTTCATTCCTCTCCTCTTCAGAGCATATCTCCACCTCTCCAGGGTCCCCTCAACCTGCTCCTTACTATCGCTACAGGTCACAGTGTCATCAGCAAACCTCATAGTCCATGGGGACTCCTGTCTAATCTCGTCTGTCAACCTGTCCATTGCAAATAAGAAAGGGCTCAGAGCTGATCCCTGATGTAATCCCACCTCCAACTTAAAAGCATCCTTTACTCCTACCGCAGACCTCACCACTGTCACACTTTCCTCGTACATATCCTGTACAAGTCTTGCGTACTTCTCTGCCACTCCCGACTTCCTCATACAATACCACAGCTCCTCTCGAGGCACCCTGTCATATGCTTTCTCCAGGTCCACAAAGACACAATGTAACTCCTTCTGGCCTTCTCTAAATTAAAAAAACCCCTTTCCATACTGACAAGAACAGATAAGGTTTTTCTGGTGGTAAAGCCCATTATGGCACTTCCTGTGTGATTTTGGGCTATACAATAATAAACTGTATTGTATTGTATTGTATCTGTGGTGCTCTTTCTTGGCATGGAACCATACTGCTGCTCACTAATCATCACCTCCCTTCTTAACCTAGCTTCAACTACTCTTTCACATAACTTCGTGCTGTGGCTCATCAGTTTTATCCCCCTGTAGTTACTACAGCTCTGCATATTCCCCTTATTCTTAAAAATCTGCACCAGTACACTTCTTCTCCACTCCTCAGGCATACTCACACTTTCCAAGATTCCATTAAACAATCTGGTTTAAAAAAGAGCTGTTTTTAGTAATACAGTGTAAATGGTTGCTCTCTCTTATCCCTTCTAAGCTGGCTCAGTTGCTGCTATTCAAAACAGATGCTTTAATTAATATCTATTCTTTGGGATTTTCCATATATTGAATACACTAAAACACAGATTATACTTTGGATAAAATAGTGCAATTGTGGAATAATGTATTGTTTATTGTGTCTTATAAAGTTTATGCTTCTGAGTAATGGTAACTAGAAGGTCTGACGGTAATACGAAGAGCGAAGCAACCAAAAACACTTAGTGCGAACTTGGTTCAATAAAGTTCCACTTCCTGTTCCATTTCCTGCTGCTAGTATATGGATAACTGATTTCTTCAAAACCAAGTTCCCAACCAAGAGGCTTATATAGCTTTTTACAGTATCCCATAACTTAACCTAGATGGGTATCTGAAATGCCAATGTAAGAGCCCCTGTAATTTTCTAACGATGAAGTGTTTAGGCATGGCCAAACTGAAAGTGCCTCAGCAACACTTTACAGTGGATAAACAACTAAAGGGGTCGGTGGCAAGAATTCTTCTTACTGTTGTAAACACCCAAAGAACAATTAGTGGTCTAAATGGAATTTTATGAATGCAGACAGTACCAAGAGATGTAAATAAAAGAGCTGATAAAATAGTGATGAAAACCAGACTTAGGGGTCTGAGAACCAAAAAGCTAACAAAGCCGAAACACTAAAGAAAATTGTACATCAAAAATAACATTGCAAAAATGTCACTAACACTTTTTCTTTTACACTAACTAGTTTAAGTCTCCAGGAAGTGTCTCTGTTTTCTTTTTCAGAAATGAATCCAATGCTAGAATAATAAGTGATAAGTCTTACATAGCCAGAGTGAGGTGGCAAGGCACTATGATCTCTGTGTCACGTGACTGGAAATGGATATAAGCTTGATGGACACAGCCATCAAAAACTCCATAAAACCAATCATTCCTCAATAATGAGGAGATATTGTCACCTTCAAAGCAATAGAAATGTTAAACAATGATGAAAATGATCACACAGTTACAGATTCTACACCCGTATATTATGGGCTATCCATCTTTGAGTATCCAATTCTAATCTCTGCTAATGCAGAGAAAGTATTGCTGAATATACTGCACCTATTGATATAGACTGGATAAGAAGCAACCATCATGTGTTTGCTGTATGAAAAGGGATGTAGTATCAGATGCAGGATTTTACAGTGTTTAAAATTCATCCTCTGTGTTCTGTATTACCCACCCACCTACAGTGCCTCTCCTTACATTAAAAATTTAATGCCAGTTTTTATTTCTTATGCCTTTCTTTTTGTACACAAAAATCAACTTGTAGTCACAGCTGCCCACCAACTGCTAAATTAGTCAGTGTATTACCCAAATGAGTGTGTAGCCATTGTTATTCCCAGTTATCATCTACTGGCCATTGACTTTCTTTCATAGTGTCACAACACAGGTGTAAATTCCTGTAAGAATGTGGTAACCAAAGCAGTTTCTGAAGTTCAAAGCAACATTCCATTCCCCACCATTTTCAGATTACAATTCGGACAATGTCAAATAAAAAGTAGTGAGAAAAATGTTTGTTTTTGAAATGTTTATGCTTTTAACTATTTTTTATTTATTCTATAGTCTCCTTTATTTCATTGCTGCTCTTGATCGTTCCTCTCATCATTACTAGATACTGTAAGATTGATTTGAGGGAATTGTTTAGAGTACTATTATGCATAAATACATTCTGCCAATCAACGGTGAATTCTATCAAACCAATTTAAACGTTTTGGCTTTCTTTGCCTGCCTGGGATTATACAAAGTACTGATGACAAAAGTATAATTTCAAACTTAAGTTGTTTTAATTTGTAGTATGTTAAAGAAAATATATGTGTATTTGCTAAACATGTTATGAAGTATATATAAATAATGCAAAATGTAAGTATAATGAAAACATCATTCTTTAAAAAAATTACAGAAACAGATTAAACTAAGTGAAATAAGAGAGGGTACAGAGCCCTCCAAAATGTAATTATTATGAAAGTAAGGTTACTCATTCTGCCTTAACTCTGCAAAATTTGCATTTTATTCTCATTTGCATGCTGATGAAATGGCCATTGAGACATCTAAATTTCTGTTTAATTACAAATGAGGTTTCCATAGTTACAGTTCCATAATACCAACAGATATCTAATTTGTCTAGTACCATAAATGTATTCAAACCTTATTTGTTGCTGAGACAACACATATATACAATGTTACCTTATCTTTTGTATAGAGAATATATTTATTAAAAAGATAGTTGGATTAATTCATTAAGAATCAATTTTTCATTTGAAAATCCATATCTAAATGGTGTGCAAAAAACAGAGCTTGTCTGCAACATTTATATAGCAGATTCATTTTTTGGATTTACAACTTTTCAAATAATCATACAGAAATGAATTACATCACAGCCCTGTAATTCCAAGAAAAAATATAGCACAATTATATATATATATATATATATATATATATATATATATATATATATATATATAATGACTGTAGATGGCTCAACCCAACACAGACAGACACGGGAGGCATACTGCTAAAAAAACAAGTACTTTTATTTTTCTTCACTCGGCTGGACAAGGACCCCGGCTGTTTGTGACTATATGTAATACAGGGTGGGCCATAAGTTTCCATATCATTGCAAATTCTCTAAAGGAAAGACCTACATTTTTAAATATTGTAATAATCTAGATAGATAGATAGATAGATAGATAGATAGATAGATAGATAGATAGATAGATAGATAGATAGATAGATAGATAGATAGATAGATAGATAGATACTTTATTAATCCCAAGGGTAAATTCACAATTTTTATCTTCTTTTGTTACTTGTCTTTATCTTACTATTATGATATTAATATATATAAAGCAATGCTGTCCACATAATGCTTCAGAGGGTGTAACAACACAGTTTGTTCCAACACTCCTTTTATACAGGCAAAAGTTTTTGTAAGTAATCACCTGCAGTAACTGTTTGGTTCAGCACTGAAGGCTTCATTAACTTCCATTGCTACAAAAAAGTTGTTCTATGAAAATACATTTTTGTGTAACTCTAAAAATTACATTATTTTTCACTGTTTGGTAACCTAAACTTTTTTTAAAGTCTGGCAGCATACTTCTTACCTTTGCATCATTTTAGGTATTTTCACTGGACTTGAACTGCTCATGTTTCAATTAAAACTGGATAAATCTGGGATGTTCAAAAACGTTTGACAACAGGACAGTGCAAGCAACTGAAATAAAATAACCAGCAGAAAATAAAGTAATGCAATAAATTAGAGGATAGTAGAAGCAATATATGTAATTAATTCAGGATTGCTGGTAAGGTCAAAAGGCTTTTGAGGAGCCTAACAGCATGGGGAAATAAGTTGTTACAGAATCTGGCAAAGTTGGTTTGAATATTACTTTCCCTTCTGCTAGATAGGAAGAGGACAGTTTATAGGAGGGGTGTAAAGGGTTCCCTTCAATGTGTTTCTGTAGAATGTCTTGGATGGAGGGCAGTTTCCAATAATTTTTGCTGAAGTATGCATTATCATTGACTGGGCCTTGAGGTATGCCACCTTGCACCACTTCATGTTCCAGAGAGTAACACAGCTGGTCGAAACACACTCTATGATAGCCCCATAAAAAGGGGTATGAATGGCAGGTGGAAGTCTAGCGTTCCTCGGGTGCTGTAGGAAATAGAGATGCTGTCGATCAAACACAGGAAGCTCTGCCGTCTACTTGTGACTTTACGCTGTAGGAAGTAAATAAATAAATCAAAATAAATAACATTCGATCTGGCTTTTATGTAAGTAACATATAAATGTTAATGTTTTGGGCACAAGCACTGTCCAGATCTAAACACTAGTGTGGAGAGTCGCTCGCGCACTGAAGAGTCTATAGCTGCAGGTGGAAGCTGCCGTCGCTGTACTTTGTATATAAGAGCCACATTGAATGTTATTTACCTGTTTATCCTGATTTATTTACTTAGTTCCTACAGCGTAAAGTCACACGTAGACTGCAGAGCTTCTCGTGTACACATACAAAGTACAGTAATGGCAAAAGTGCAAAGTGAATTCTTTCTCCAATGTAGAACCATCGTCATCATCTGAGTTCAACTCTGTTATAGCACATCTTTATGTGAAAACAGCAGTGTCAGATGGGAGGGGGGGGGGGGGGGGGGGTATCGTGAATGCGACTGAGAGAATAAAACTGAATAAAAAAAAACAAAGCTAACCTTTACAAGTACCATACATTTACACAGGCTGTTACAAACTCAAATCAAATGTATGTTTTTATTCTAAGATAGTAAGAATAAGAGCAGCTCACTTCTCAAAACGGAGTTGTCCAGGGTCGAACCCGTGAAGTTTGGATTACCAATCAACAGTTGTTACCGTTGCACCATCGAAGTGATCGTATCAAATGGGTGCGAATGTTGCACCCTAATGCGGGTTCTTTTTCATGCCGTTATATTCTTATATATAAGTACACTTGTTCTGTTATATTTGTACCTTTTGTGAAAAGTGTTTATTTGATATTTGGACTTCAGCCTTCACACATTAAACACGTCATGTCTACATTTTGTCAATTATTACTAAAACATGAAAAATGTTTCGGTTTTAATGATGTGTTTATATAGATTGTTGCAGACACGGAACACACATGAAATGCATGTGTTCCAAATAACCATATAGTATTTATAAAAGGTGTCATTTTGCTTGGCTTCTCACTCTATACAACTCTAAGCAACTGACACGCAGGTAAACAGACTTGAGCTGAGAAAACTGTGCAGCGGTGAGGGTATGTCATAGTAGGCTGCTTGCTGCTTATTGACACATTTACAGGACAAAAGACGCTGATGGAGAGGTGCGAAACGATTTAAGGTGGGACGGATCTATGACTTTTTTTGTAGGCTCTGGTAATTCTAGTGTTAAAGCCTAGAAAATATACAGTGGTGTGAAAAACTATTTGCCCCCTTCCTGATTTCTTATTCTTTTGCATGTTTGTCACACAAAATGTTTCTGATCATCAAACACATTTAACCATTAGTCAAATATAACACAAGTAAACACAAAATGCAGTTTTTAAATGATGGTGTTTATTATTTAGGGAGAAAAAAAATCCAAACCTACATGGTCCTGTGTGAAAAAGTAATTGCCCCCTTGTTAAAAAATAACCTAACTGTGGTGTATCACACCTGAGTTCAATTTCCGTAGCCACCCCCAGGCCTGATTACTGCCACACCTGTTTCAATCAAGAAATCACTTAAATAGGAGCTGCCTGACACAGAGAAGTAGACCAAAAGCACCTCAAAAGCTAGACATCATGCCAAGATCCAAAGAAATTCAGGAACAAATGAGAACAGAAGTAATTGAGATCTATCAGTCTGGTAAAGATTATAAAGCCATTTCTAAAGCTTTGGGACTCCAGCGAACCACAGTGAGAGCCATTATCCACAAATAGCAAAAACATGGAACAGTGGTGAACCTTCCCAGGAGTGGCCGGCCGACCAAAATTACCCCAAGAGCGCAGAGACGACTCATCCGAGAGGTCACAAAAGACCCCAGGACAACGTCTAAAGAACTGCAGGCCTCACTTGCCTCAATTAAGGTCAGTGTTCACGACTCCACCATAAGAAAGAGACTGGGCAAAAACGGCCTGCATGGCAGATTTCCAAGACGCAAACCACTGTTAAGCAAAAAGAACATTAGGGCTCGTCTCAATTTTGCTAAGAAACATCTCAATGATTGCCAAGACTTTTGGGAAAATACCTTGTGGACTGATGAGTCAAAAGTTGAACTTTTTGGAAGGCAAATGTCCCGTTACATCTGGCGTAAAAGGAACACAGCATTTCAGAAAAAGAACATCATACCAACAGTAAAATATGGTGGTGGTAGTGTGATGGTCTGGGGTTGTTTTGCTGCTTCAGGACCTGGAAGGCTTGCTGTGATAGATGGAACCATGAATTCTACTGTCTACCAAAAAATCCTGAAGGAGAATGTCCGACCATCTGTTCGTCAACTCAAGCTGAAGCGATCTTGGGTGCTGCAACAGGACAATGACCCAAAACACACCAGCAAATCCACCTCTGAATGGCTGAAGAAAAACAAAATGAAGACTTTGGAGTGGCCTAGTCAAAGTCCTGACCTGAATCCAATTGAGATGCTATGGCATGACCTTAAAAAGGCGGTTCATGCTAGAAAACCCTCAAATAAAGCTGAATTACAACAATTTTGCAAAGATGAGTGGGCCAAAATTCCTCCAGAGCGCTGTAAAAGACTCATTGCAAGTTATCGCAAACGTTTGATTGCAGTTATTGCTGCTAAGGGTGGCCCAACCAGTTATTAGGTTCAGGGGGCAATTACTTTTTCACACAGGGCCATTTAGGTTTGGCTTTTTTTTTCTCCCTAAATAATAAAAACCACCATTTACAAACTGCATTTTGTGTTTACTTGTGTTATATTTGACTAATGGTTAAATGTGTTTGATGATCAGAAACATTTTGTGTGACAAACATGCAAAAGAATAAGAAATCAGGAAGGGGGCAAATAGTTTTTCACACCACTGTAGCTTTCCTATTAACTGCTGTGAAATATGCTGAACTAAAGCTAAGGAATAACGTTCTATCGTGTATGTTCTTTTGTCAGATGAGACAGGAACAGGTGAAGGGCAGCAGATCAAAGTTTGGCCAGATGGTGCTACTTTAATATTGCATGACCAAATAGCTATATCTCTAAGGTGGAAATAAAGCCAAACGACTTACTATATACACAAGCAGAGCAGGTCCTGTGGAATATGAAATTTTAGCTGTACCAGAAGGTAACATGTTTGCTGTAGAGCTGGAGAACAGCATATCAATGAATGTCTGCAGGAAGGCAGCAGGGAAGCAACGTGTAGGTTACCTTCAGGTTTGGGGCTACATTTCTGCAAATGGAGTTGATAATGTGTGCAGATTCTTACTCATCATGTAGTACCATCAGAGTTTCTGTTCAGTCCCAGCTTTATTCTGCAGCATGACAACGATCCCAAACATATGACTAAAACAATAAAAAATATATGCAGCCAAAGAGGAATAGGAAGTCCAGCAGTTTATGGTATGGCCCACACTGAACCCTGATCTCAACAACAGCAGGCCAATTAAATGATTATTTGCAGCCAAAGTCTGCAGTAAAACTGTGACACATTCTCCAAGAGGCTTGGAACAACTGAACACTTCAGCTCCTTCAGAAACTGCATGCAAGTGTACCTAAGACATTTGCTCCTTCTTTAAGGAAAAGGGTGGTCACATCGAATACTGATTTCATTTATGTTTTTGCCTGTTTACTGCACTATCTAGTATGTTTATTGATTAAAAAAACTATTCATTATTTTTGAACTCATCCCCACTTTATTTTTTACAAATGCCTAAGACATGGGCATAAGACTAAAAGTTTAACTGCGGGAGCCTCATCAACTGATAAAGGTACTGAAAATAATGTAGTCAAATGACCAGATTTTTAAAGTAATGAATGTCACCAACAAAAGCAAAATCAATAGTTAATTAATTGATTGATTGACACCAATTTATGCATTCCTTTTTTCTCCCACATCCCTATACTATACTTAAAAAGACAAGGAAAAAAGGAAAGAAACAAAAAAGAAAAAATGACTATAATTTGACAATTGTAAGAAATGCCTTTATTATTATTAATTACTGCAGCATGCAGAAAATAGTAAAGTGCCAAAAGAGATCATAATAATAGGATATTAATAAATGTAAAGGGAAGAATAAGGTATACAAATAATAGTAATAAAGGAATAAAGTAATAAAAAAGTAATTATACTAAAGTAACAGGAAGAGTAAAGTAATAAACCAAGAAAGGGAAGAAAAAGCAAGATAGAAAGGATAAACAGAAAACAAACATACTGTATATATATACAGGCACAATGTCATTACCTAGAAGAATAACTAAACTGATAAGATAAAGGACATTTACATGCCATATACAATGCACATTACTGATAATCATTAAGCAAATCATTTAGGCTAGACTGTAGCTTAACTACTTCTTGCATTTTCATAATGACAGAAATATGTATATTGCTTACTCCTTTATGTCCATTCTTATTTTCTTTATTCACTCCTTAATAAGACTTTATTCAGGTTTGGAAGATTTTTAGAAAGAGTGTTTCCAAATACTTGTCCTCATTCTCTGGTTGAACTATACCTGTGCAGAGGTGGATTAACTACCTTGGGGGCCTCTAGGCCAGCCTGAGACCCCACATGACCTTCATGTTAATACAAACACCCCACTCTCTATATCTTACTTTCAGGTAGTGACCTGTAACAATCATGAAATGCAAATCATGGTGTGTCACGTGATGCAAACAACATTGATTTTAACATGCCAATGTACCAATATGTTATAGACCAGTGGCAGTTTGTAATTCGGGGCACTGGGGCGCCACCCACCCCAATATTTAAAAAACTCTGCATAAATTAATTAGGCAATGTGAAATAATCATGAAATAGATGTGTCCGACTTGTTATTTATTTAATTTCTGTGTGAATAAAAAAAAAATTCAATGTGAATTTCCGGAGTGAAGGATGCCAGCCAGACAACAGTCTATGTAAGTCCTTGATCTTTTGGCAAGCAGGTGAGCTGAGGCTGCCCTGTAATTGGTTGCTTTCAGATTTTTCCAGGGACACAGCTCTATGCGCTCCGGACACTCCCACTTTCTTTGGCAGCAAATCAGAATCATTTAAGGTTTTTTTAATCTAATGTCATTGGAAAATCATCAAAGCCCTATGTCGTTTTGACGTCAGTTGTTCACAGTTCATGCTCACCTTTAATGTTATGTAACTACAGATGAGCGAGTATGACTTAAGAGATGGCAACTTCTAGAGGAATTTCAGAAATCAAAAAAATTCTGTTATTTATTTAATGAAACACCCCTTCACCGATCCTTCATTTGAAGAAAGAAGAAGACAAAATGAACTTGGACTGGAGAGACCTGACTTAAGCATTCAGCAGCAGGCATGTGATTGAGGACAACGTTACACATGGACTTTTTCCAGCTGCTGTTCTGACAAACAGAGCTGGCTAACTGGGTCTGGTATAAGTAATGGCTTTTATTCTTTCCCTGTTTACTGTTTCAAAGTGTTGGTATCGAAGCAGTGTGGACAACGATGGGGGAACGAGATCTAAAACATCTTTCTGAATAATGCAAGCAGCATGAAAGTACCCGCAGCCATCTAGACAAAAACATAAGACACATTTTTTTTGGCAGGCTTAGTATTGCTGAACAGCTAGATGAAGGCTACAGGATTAGGATTAGAAGGAACAATGGAGAGATGACCAAAAATTGATACATCCTGTCCAGAAAAATAGATGAGCTATAATGTGTTTGTGGTTAGTAGAATAGTTGTGTTCCTTGGGATGATTTTGGCTACTAAAAGTGTGGCCCTATAGAAAAAAAGGTTGGGAAACATTACTGTAGACAATAGTATGCAGCTACTTTTTGGTAGGTTTAGTGAAAGTGAAAGACTCAGTTTAAAAAGAAAACAATTGAGACATTTTCAGGGCTGGAGGAAACAAGAGCACAATTTATGTTCAAGTAAACATAAGTATCTTGATCACAAAGGCAGAATAAGATTTAGGTTGGACTTGTCCTGTGGGCGTAGTGCAAGACAGGTTGGGGGATGAGTTATGTTTTAAGATGTAGGGGTGTAACATAAGTTTAATACGTCACTGTCCTCTGTACAAATATATTTTATAAATCTACTTTTCTTTCTACTCACATGCACAGTTGACACAGATTTAGCACAGAGGCTCATCATTTAGAACTGCTAGGTCAAGCATAAGACAAGGCAGATAAAGACAGCTGGGGAAACGTGCACTATTTTTTGTCTGTCAGAGTCAGCATGAAATTGTATTCTCTTTGCCTTTTTTGTAATTGTATTATTCACCTAATTGGGGGCCTGCACATGATGAAAGAGTATAAAGTCTTGGAACATTGCCTGGCACACCTTTGATGCCGACGCATGGATGGGAGATAACGTCATCCGATCCTGAAAATCCTTCCAATGCAGCAGCGAAAATGGTAGACTCTACACATCAGGCTTCCACTCCCGAACTGGGTTCTTGCAATTGGCTTCCTTCGTCTGTTATGCAGTGTAAGCCGTCATTAAAGAAAGCTAAGTTATTTCTCCTATGTGATTTCTTACCGACGTATCACTAAGGTAGTGGGGTATTGCCTTTTAATATCATATCTATATAGATTCGGGTTATGTAACATGCCACAATTACAAAAGAACTCATTCCAACAAGGGAGCTAACACCCCCTGCTGGATACAAGGGGGTCTGTGGATTTTACAATGTGAATTTGAGCCCAGGTGAGGTAAACCTGGCAAATTTGCATAGGATTGGGCAGGCTGGCAGCAAGTGTAGAATAAAAGTAGGGTGGGAATGACTCTGTGGGTGTGGTAAATGATAAACTGGGATGCAAGACTGCAGGAAAATCTGAGGACTAGTGATGGTATAATATGGATTTATGGAATACAGTGGAAATGGCAAAGAACTTGGCACTTTATTAACAGAGGCAGAATAAGAATTGGATGGACTTATGGTATGGATGTGTTATAGGACAGACAGAAATGCACATTATTGGAAGATTATGGAGGTGGTGCTGCAGACATTATGGTGTAGCATTTGGCAGAATGGGGAACTAGGCAAGTTGGGAGAGGATTTGGCAATTTAGAGACAGGTGCAGTATAAAATTTGGGTGGCAGGTGTATGTGTTCCTTTCCATATCTATAGCGCAAGTTATGGGAAGAATAAGAGTTTTGGAATGGCACTGTATAATAGATATATATGAAAGGCACCATATAATAGGTAAGTGCTGCTTCAGTTTGTCCCCGAAAAAGCTGCACCCCCACCTAATTTTTTGTCACCAGCCACCACTGTTATGGGACATAGGAATGTGCACAATGAATTACCAATCAGGCTTTTAGACAAACAATGTGATTATCAGTGACAGTGACCAAAGGAATAATTCATGTTAATCCGTTGCAAACAACACAATATGAGCAACAAGGTTACTTCAACCAGTCTGCACAGTGGCCTATTGCTGTCTGGCTAGTCAACACACAACACTCACAAAACCTCAGGTCAGTATACAACACTAAATATTGTGATAGCAAAATATATACTACTACCTTCTTAAGTTTTTTTTGTTGTTATCCAGGTGTTGAAACGTATCACTTTTAAGAGGTATCACTGTTGAGTCTTTCCTGTTGTTCTAGAGACCTCAGTCTATAATACCCCATAGCCTGCTTTGATGTAGAACACTTTTCATTGGCATTAGCACAAATAATCAGGAGTTAACTGGCATCAAAAATTGACTCTGTACTCTGAGCCCCCAAGGATTGGACTTGGAAACCAAACTGGTATGGAGGTGTCACCACCATGAAGGTACTAGTTTCACCAAACACAAATACTCAAACAAGAATAAATGTGTGGGGGACAAATTATTAAAATGTTTGTAGTTAACAGAGATGAAATCTGCCACTGCAAAGGCTCTGCCCACAGGGCTTCTTCCCAACCCCAATTTCTCCAGTCCATGCACAGGTTTTCAGGGAGAAAGCAAAAAGACATGATTTTGAGAGAAAATAAAAGCTGAAATTGAGGAGCTCAGTAGCACAACTTAATGATTAATTTACACATTTTAAAGAGCATGGAGATGAACAGACAGACATACAGACACACACACGCGTAGACCACGATGGCTCAATGTGTTTGAGAAGTGCTTTGGTCTGCTACAATGGTTTTCTGTCATTTTGACTATTATGACCCCAAATCAGAAATAGTTGGGACAGTATGGAAAATGCAAATAAAAAAAGCAGTGATTCTTAAGTCTGTCTCACCTTTTATTTCATTGCTGACAGTATGAACCCAAGAAATTTCATGGCAACTTCATTTCATTTGTTATTATACATATAGTGAAAATCAGAGAAGGCTGTTGCTGGGCAGAGTTTTTGATTTAGATATTTTAAATGCTGAAATCTGTATCTCCTATGGCTGCTTGTTATCAGCTCTCTTAACTGCAGCAGTCCTTTTCACATCCTTTTTGGAACCCCTGCAGTCTGTTTTTTGTCCAGCTTAACTAGTTATTTTTTGTTATCATTGGACTCATTTTTAGAGACTTACAATATAATATTGTATATAAGCTACTCTTCTCCTGATTACTGTATATTGCTGTTTTATAAGATCAAATGGATTTATTTATTTTTTATTTATTTTTCTTTGTTACTTATTCATTATTTGTCTTACCTAATCTTATTTGTTCTTTGTTTTCTTATAACTTTCTCTTTGACATCTTTCAGCTATATTCTTTGTATGAAAAGGTTATTGTAGTTGTGTAACTTATGACACACCTAACATAAGAGATATGTACTAACTTTGCTTCTACTTCAAATGATAGATGGGAAGAAACAACAAAACAAGCAAAACAACTGTTAACTGTAAAAACCTTTGTTCAATCCAGTTTACCACCAACAGAAGGCTTCGTAAGATCACTTTCTCATGCTCTTTTGAGACCACAGTTAGCCAAGGAAATGAGCAATCTAAACCTCTCTGCAATACTACTAGCAGTCAGACAGAGACTCTTGATTTTGACTTTTAGTTAAAACATATAAAATTTGCATCAAACCCAATAGTAGTAAATATAAAATGATATAAAAAATCCTACAGCACAGGTGGGTACGCCTACATGCAGTTCCACTTGCTACAGAAAAACCCTAGTGGCACTTTCCCTGCTGGTCCACTTCCTTATTTAAAAAATTACATATCCTCAATCAAAAAATGAAAAGTAAAAGATTTCTTGCTGGAAATACAGCTCCATGATAGTTTCCGCCACCTGAGAGAGAGAGAATTCAATGATGCATCCACTTCAGTTTTGAGAAATCAGCAGAGATATAATAGAGGCTCCTTGCCAACTCTTTACAAAAGCAAGTAGGAGAGAGGAAGCCCATCATATGAAATAATGGAAAAATATCTCTTACAGTTAAAAAACATCATCAGTTCACTTCTTCCTTCCATTTGCTGAGCGTGTAAACATGTTGCAGGTTCTTAAAACACACCTAAAATGTTACAGAATCATTATCACTTATCTGAAGGAATCTGGAGCTGTGCAATCTAAGTATAAAAATTATTGGGAATACTGAATCACTGTTAAGCTTTCCCAGAATACAGTGCATTCCTGTTCAGTTTTACAAGACTTTGAAGCTGATGGCCTGTTACCTGAAATCTGTCAGTTGAAAAAGTGAATGTATCTCCTATATAGGAGTATAGTGTGTATTTGCTATTTTATCTTCATTTCTTTGATCGGGTTATGTTTTGTCATTATGTTCTGTTTCCTAATCAAAAGGATAATAAAATGTATATTACTCCCTACCAGGCAACAATAAACAATATTAATTAATTCACCGTTACAATTTAACAATGTATTTGCTATAATTTATTACAGCATACTGGCTACATGGATTCTTCTTTACAACTAACTACTTTTGTTTAATGATTGAATCTGACTATGAAAAAATAAATAGATTATTAGAAAAAGCACTGTGGGCACAGAAATCAAACCAAAGAAGTCTCCACACTGAGACATAGAACAGCTACCAAACCAAGCAGCTCACCACATTTGTTTTTTTTTTAAAGAATGTTTTCTTCATGTACTGCATAACTGCATAGCACCAGTAATTGGTTGACAAAAGACATAGCACATCATCTGATAGTCATTTCACAATAGAAAACAACCTTAATGAAGAATAATGTTATGCAATGCACTGTACAACCTACTGATGAATTGCTACCTTTGAAACTTAAAAATGTGTGCATACTTTGCTTCAGATTGATACCAGTAATAATATATACCGCAAAGTGCATTTGAACAAGTTATTAAATACAAAGTTTGTCAAATATAAGTGTAAAGCTTACGCTGGAATATTTTAGTGGCCCAGTATAAGTATCTCATTTAATAAATGTGAACATTTTTATTGTTCTTTGAAAGTTTTCCAAAGTATTATTGAATGTTATTATATGGCAGAAGTATTGCATATCATTGTTAGATCAATGAGAATGATTCTTTCACTTACACAGTTTTGCTGACAGATGTTCAAATTGAAAATATCTTTTTTAATTTGTTGCTAGGGATCATCTCATAATAGACTGATTATGGCATACTGTCTAGATTAGACAGCACTACTGAGATCTTATTAAAACTGCATCCTATAATTGTATATTTAATACTGCAAATGACAGCAGTTTAATCCTCTGTGAATCCAACATTCACTTTAAGTGTCTGGAAAAATTAATGTTTTTCAGTACCAGGGTGATTGACAGAAAATGAAATGGTTTTCTGCCATGTGTTTTCACTAGTTGCTAGTGCATAAAAACACATGACAGCTATATATTTATGATTCGTTATTATCATGGGAGAATAAAAGTAAGCTTTTATTTTGTTCATAGCAGTTAAACTCTTGGGAAAACAAAATGCAAATAACACATTTTAAATTTACTACACAAAAGTGAATGGGGTGTGGGATATAATCTGATCTAACATTTCTTTGTATGTTGTCTTATTTTAACAATATTCTGTCTTTGTTAAGTTTTGCATCTTAGCACATCAAGCATTACCATGATGATTTATAAAACAAAGTGATTATATTACTAAGAAAAAAAATGCATTCTGTGTGAAAACAGTACATAACAGTACATAGCAGTAGAAGCCCACAGCGTATCAATAAAATCCAACAGGTGAAGGCAAAGATAAATACTAAAAAACAAGCATAAAGTAGCTTGGGTTAAAAGAAAATTTTAATGAGTATACATATCAGTTTTTAAATGAAGTAGATAAAATCTGTATTTTTTCTAAATGTTGGGACAGAAGAAAACTCACTGAATTTTCCTGGAAGCTAAGTGACTGTTCACAGTGAGTTGTACAGTATGTCCAGGTAATGCAAGAACTCCTGTATCAGGAAATCTCACGTGTCCCCTCTGTGGTATAGCGGGTCCACAGCTCAGATCAAAAGCCACTTTTTAAATAAATAGTCGCCGGACTCATGGCTTAGAGAGGGGGCATGGTAGTTTGGCCAGAGCGATTCCCAGGTGATTCGTGATGCGGACGGTCCTTGCTTAAGTGCACAGATGAGGAGTCGTCCACATCCGTAATTGTTGCCGGGAGCTGCTAATTGCCAAACCTGATCCACGTCCCTGTGATATTTAACAGAAGCGCGAGGCAGATGAAAAATAAAGGAAAAAAGAGAGAGAGAGAAGGCACAGAGGTTAATGGGGAGGAAGCCGACAGGAAGGAGAAAGCCAGTGCGTGAGAGCGAGAGCAGGTTGGACGGTAATGCAGCTGGTAGGAGAGCCCTGGAAGAGTGTTTGGCCGACACTCGGAGAGGGCAGATTGAAGCGGTCGCTCCAGCTGAACAGTTTGGAGGAGCTGGAGTGACCGATAATGGAGTTGACTGGCCGCTGATGGAAGCGGCGTCGTGGAGGCTTTGGGTGTGTTGAGCCCCAGCGTAAGCACCCTGGCCGCTGGGGAAAGAACCCAAGTCTCAGTCCGGCTGGTATCCGACATAGCCGGGGATCGGAGGGCTACCGGACCAGTATTGAAGGGAGCTGCATTTGCTGCTTGGGTGACTCCCCTGTTGCGGGGCCCATAGGGGAGAAGCAGGGGAGCCGCCAGTAAGGAATAAATATGCACCGGATGTTTAAAGAAAGACTGCCTCCAGCCATTGTTTTTAACCTCATTTTAAAAGGATTTTTCTATTGTGTTTTTAACCTCCACCGATTCACCTGTTTTATTGGATTATTTATTTAATGATTTATTTGAAGATTTGTAAGACACTGCACTATTTAATAATAATAATAATAATACATTTTATTTATACAAGGCGCCTTTCAGGGAACTCAAGGACACCGAACAACAATAAATAAATAAATAATTAAATAAAAGATACAATTATAAAAAGCTTAAAACATCAGAAAATCTAGAAATTAAAACCAAACAAAACCATTATAATCAGGAGGAAAAAGAAAAAGCCATTTTAAACAGATGCGTTTTAAGTTTACATTTGAAGGATGAATATGATTTGATATTTCGGAGATCCGCAGGCAATGAATTCCAGAGCTTGGGAGCAGAACGGCTGAAAGCTCTGCTCCCCATGGTGGTTAGACGGGCGGGAGGGACAGTCAGATGGGTGGAGGAAGAGGATCTAAGGTTACGGGATGGAATGGCAACATGAAGAAGGTCAGACAGATATGGAAGGGCGAGGTTATGGATGGCCTTAAATGTTAATAGTAGAATCTTAAAATCAATACGAAACTTAATCGGGAGCCAATGAAGCTGCTGCAAGACCGGAGTAATATGGTGAATAGATGGGATTTGAGTGATGATACGTGCTGCAGAATTCTGGACTAACTGAAGCTTATGAAGAGATTTATTCGGGAGACCAAAGAGGAGTGAATTGCAGTAGTCCAGCCGAGAAGTGACAAGACTATGAACAAGAATGGCAGTGGTGTGAGGAGTGAGGGAGGGGCGAATACGATTAATATTACGTAGGTGGAAGTAAGCAGACCGGGTGATGTTATTAATGTGAGATTGGAAGGATAGAGTACTGTCGAGGATGACACCCAGACTCTTGACCTGAGATGATGGGGAAACAACAAAGTCATCATTAATAAGAGAAAGATTATTGGTTTTGGATAATGATGATTTTGAACCAATGAGGACTGTTTTGGTTGTGTTGATTTTAATAAAAGCACTTTGCACTTTTTGCACCATCCCCTTGCTTCATTGTTGTGCCTCTCTGTTCAGCTCATCGGTGATATTACCGACTGTGTCGGGTTCGAGGGCTCCCAGAAGCTGGATGGGAGCATGGAGCACAACCAGCATCGTCACACCCTCATACGGAAATTAAACATGCTACCTGTATATTAAATTGAAAAATATAGTGAACAGTACATTGTAAAATATACTTGTTTATTAATACATGTGAAATATATTTAAAGGCGATATAATAAAGAAAATACTTATACCTTGGAAAGTAAATATATATATATATATATATATATATATATATATATATATATATATATATATATATATATATATGGAAGAGAAGGTCTGTGATACGGTTTGCATATTTGCAGTTGGAGATCCACAAAGGGAGAAAAAATGAATCACATACAACTTGTCAAAAAGACTTGTCAAAAAGACTTTTCCAACTACTTAAACTTAAACATTTAACGGACGACTCCGATTATTCTGTCAACAGCGCGGAGTCGGCATTACAGCGCTTGAATGATGTATCCATCGCCGAGGACGAGATCATGGTCTCGTTTGATGTTATATCGCTATACACCATGATCCCGATCCAACTGGCCACAGAAACATTATTAATGAAACTGGATAGTGACCCCACCATAGAGACAAGAACCAAACTGTCCATCAAAGACTTAATGCACCTAATATCACTTTGCCAAAAAACGCACTTTCATTTCAACGGCAAGTATTACACACAGAAAGAAGGCATGCCGATGGGATCACCGTTATCGGGACTCCTAGCTGAACTGGTAATGCAACGATTTGAAAACATAGCTTTATCCCAGATTACACCCAAAATTTGGATACGCTATGTAGACGACACATTCGTCATATTAAGAAAGAACCAGCTGAATGAATTCTTCAATCATATTAACACAATATTCCCTGCAATCCAGTTCACAATGGAAAAAGAAAATAATCGACACATCAATTTCTTGGACATTTACATCAAAAGAAATAGTGACGCCACCTTGACCACAAGTGTTTACCGCAAACAATGCCACGCAGACAAGATTCTACACTACGCCAGCAATCACCCGGTATCTCATAAACGGAGCTGCGTGAAAACCCTATTTAAACGAGTCCACACTCATTGTAATACCAAGGAAACAAAAAGTAATGAGAGACGCTATCTGTTTCAACTTTTCACCTCGAATGGATACTCAAAATCATTCATTAATCGGAGTCTACACAGCAGGCGCCAAAGGAATCAGCATACAAGCGACGTAAATCAGAACCCCCATCCCACCTGGCATTCACTCCCGTACCACCATAATGTGTCAGAAGGCACAGCACGCACCCTGACCAAGTGGGGCATCAAAATAGCACATAAACCCACCAACAATCTGCGCACGGGCCTGTTTAATGCTAAAAACAAGAAATCGACAGCCGAAACACGAAACGCAGTTTATAGTATTCCATGCAATTCGTGCTCAGCTGTATACATAGGACAAACGTCAAAAAGAATCTCAACACGTGTACAGGAACATCGCAACGCCGTCAGAAGAAAGGACGCACTATCTTTGATATATGCACATACTAAATCGACAGGACACACATTCAACTGGGACAACGTGAAAGTAAAATTTAAGGCCAGTACAAAAAGCGCCAGAGAGTTGGCCGAGTCTTGGCTATCAGATGAAAATGCCATCAACAGACACTTGGACATAAACCCAGCATATGCCAACTTAAGAAGGACATATGCACTTTAATTTAATGATACACCCCCCCCCCCCTTTTGATCATACGGACTTAGTCACCTCCACCCACCCCCCACTGAATGTGTTGCTATATATTGCCTTTGATTCTTGTAAGTCTAAGCATTATCCTCTGATGAAGACCCCTGACAGGGGTTGAAAGCTCAGGAATAAAACTATTTTATGATACGTGATTCGTTTTTTCTCCCTTTGTGGATCTCCAACTGCAAATATATATATATATATATTCATTATATATTTTGTGACACACAGTCTTGTACCCGAAAGATGAGGCTCAGTCTCAACTTTATTAATCAACTTAAAATAAAAAACAGCAAGCTGTATTTATTGAAGTGGGAGCTAACACCCCACGACACACAAGCAGAGCAAACAAGCAGTGCCTTCATTAGTCATTCTGCCTCGGTTCCCTCCTTTAGTTCAAGCAAATCCTCTTCATCAGATTGGTCCTGTGGCTGCTGATCTGTGACTGTCTCTTTTTCTCCAGGATGATCCAATCCCAAAGAAAAAGTGGGCCAGGTCATTGGCAAAATTAAAGTGCCCCACAGATCAGCAATCGATATATGGCCAACGGGCACATTACGCGTGGGCTGCCAACTCATCATTGAAGCAGTGAATCATTTATGGCCAACAGACACGTTGAACGGCAGGGCTGCAAATTCGTCATTGAGGCAGGGCACATTGTGTAGTGGGGCTGCAGACTCTTCGTTGAGGCAGTGAGTCTGCCGCTGTCTAGTGGGCGCATCACAATATATACTGTATATGTATATATAGATATATATATTATGACCACTAGGGAGAGCTGCAGAACTCCATACTCCAGTTACAACCACACAGATACAAGACTTGGTTTCAAAGCAAGTATTTTTTATTCTACAAAATACCTTTACAAGCTTCCTTTCTACTCTATCAGCATCACAATGTAATTTCACCCCACTCCTTCTAGGCAAGTGTTGTCCATGTCCTTTTCTGACTCAGACTGCCTGGGTAAAGTGGAGGTCTTCCTTTTAGGCTCCAACCCCAAAGTACTTTTGGTGCCAAATGCCTCTGAAAATCACATCCAGGTCAGGTGGAGCTCGAGCCTTCAGTTCCTGATAGCTCCCCATAGCTGCTCTCATGGAATTATTTAGGGCAGTCTAGTGGAACCACAACTCCCATGCTTTTAAGCAGGCGTCCATAACAAGGTTTGCCATAAAGGACGCGCTACACAGTGTATGGGGGAATGACCTGCGTGTGGTAGACAGTCTCCCATTATCCCATCTATGTGGTCTTCTGACTAGGAAAGAGTCCATTACTTATTCCGGTTGGGATGCTACATCCATTTTGTTCTCCCTATAGAGTGGCATCCCAGCTAGATATGTAGTTCCCAACAATGGCTGCTAGGACTCCAGTCTTATTGCACTTTCCTTCTGTACCATTCATTAGGTTGGTTTTCGAGTTAGGTAAGGAAAGGAAGTCCATTACAGCTGGACATACATAGTAAAGAGTATTCCGCAAAGGAATATACTTTTATTAAAATTTCTATGTGGTTGTAGCATATGAGCAAAAGTCACACATTTTTTACTGTTAATATATTTTTTACTTTTTTTGCCTGTTATTATTTTAAAAAAAAGCTTAACAAGAATGTGTAAAACACATTACATATTGGCTTTTTTGAGAATCTGATTACATTAAGTTTTTGTATATACAGTTCTGTGAAGAGGTATATTCTGTCTGATAAGTAGAATTTTTGCATATTTTGCATTGTGAATTTGATCAGGTCTATTAATGGGTTGCTGTAATATACTCAATAGATTTGAGATTAGAGAAAGGACAGTCAGGGACTTTTTTTGGGTGTAGATGGCAATTACATTTACAGTCCATGAGAGTAAATAACTTAAAAATTCCATCTACTGAAATGAACACGACTAAAGATAAAGTCGTGGTCAGCTTTTTCTGCTTGGTTTAATATTTTGGCAATTGGTGTCACTGCTACCAAGACCAAACTGTCACTTCTGGCTGTGGTGTGACATGTTAGAATGGTTAAGAAACTTAATCGTTACTGGCAACAGACATACAGTAGACCATCTCAATACTACACTTCAGTTATAGACCACCAGTGTATGTCACAGAAAATTGTAGGATATGAAGGAAGAGAAATTAGCACAATTTTGACTTTGCTTATGTCAAAAGCAATGGACTTGGAGAGATTTATTTCATCCAGGAATGCAATCAGATTTAAGTTTTGTTTTTCTCATCTCCATTAGGACAACTGGGAGAATCATGTTTTTACCTTAATATACCCCTTAGTGCTAATTTTCATTCTGTCCCTCATTCTTAATATGGTAATGTTTCCCTGTGTGGTGTTCTGCATATTTATTGATAACTGTGGCCAAACCATTATAAAAGGAACATTGTTGCTGTTTTGACATTTGCAAATATTTGCCAACTATAAAATATATTTAAGTTATTTTAACTTCATCAACTATTCAAGTTTAAGATTTTAAGCACAATTATGCTCACCGAGCTGCTGCCTATGTACCTTATTTTTTTCTGAGCATGTTAATGTGGCATTTGAACAAACAACTGTCATCTGTTAGTGCCCAATAGGTCACTATCATTTCCAATTGGAGAGAAGGAATTAGACTTTTACAAATGTGATTGTGTTTGCAAGCTTAGTAGTCTTAGTTTAAATGTTCAATACATGATTATAAATCCTAATTATATAACACCCATAATTTGGAAGTCTCAACCCATCATCAGTATCATTATTATTCACTTTCTACTCTTCTACGTGAGGGTCGTTGTAGCAATAGGCTGACCTGGACTGACTATGCCTTCCTATCCCCAGCAACCTCTTCAAACTGTTCTTGGGGAATACCCACATGCTCCCAGTAACAGTTTAGATATGTCTCTCCAGTGTGTAACTCTCAGTGTTTTCCAGTGGATGGGGTCTTGATTCTCTTCTAATGGAGGTGTATAGATGGTATCCCAACAAAATAACCAACTGGCTCCTCTCAATCCAGAGAAGCAGATTCTCTACTCAGAGGTCTCCCAGTAATGCCAAGCTCCTACAGTACTCTGTCATGGAGAGATCCCAGCAGCCATGCAAAGGAACCTTATTTGGGCTACTTACAGCTCTGATCTTGTTCCTTAGGTCACTTACCCAGAATTTGGTGAGGATGGGAATGTAGAGTGACTAGTAAACCAACAGTATCTTCGGCAGCAAATGTCAGAAGCTGATTTGTAATATAATATTCTTCTGGCACATTATAATAGCATGTTCCTTAAAATATGATGTTTCTAAATCATCCCTATTCATTAAGTTAATTACTACAGACCCCTTGCCACAGCATGCAACTGTTTCTTGGAGTCTGTTAAATAGATTTTTCATTTTCTTAATCATTAGTGGATTGCAATTAGGATTCTTGTTTTATAAACACTTAAAAAAGAAAGAGAGGAAATTTACTCTTCTGCCATAGTTATGTATAAAAAAAACTCATAAATAATAATCTGCATTGTTCAAGACTGAATGCAGGATTCTGAATGCTTAACGAAACAAGATACTATTAAAATGAATATTTTTGCACAGTATCAGAATTAAAGGTTATTTTAAATTATACATAGTTTAAATTACTCATTTAAAAGCTGTTCTGCACTGAACAAGGAACAGGTGTGATGCAGCACCCATATGTTTAGTAGAATTAGCAGACAGCAAACCTATTCACTTGACTATTTGACCAAATTTGCATACCATGATCTCAGATGCTGCTTTAATAGCACTCATTCTTCACAGGCTGTAGAACAAGCTGATTAAGCATAAAAGTGCTTTAATTAGTTTTCTGGATTCTTCCCAGCAGTGAGTGACAATGAAAAAACCTAGCAAATGTATTATTAAGGGTGTAGCTAACAAAATGACATTTTTTGGTTATTCTAAAAATAATTCTCATACTTTAAATTTTCTATACTTAAAAATATAACCTTAACAATAATAATAGATAAATATATGTGCATTGCTTAAGTACTTGAGTATTACTGAATCTACTACAATGAGAATTGATGGCACATCACAAACTCATTTGTATATATATTCTGAATCTGTTAGATAGATATATAGATATATCTGTCCAAAGGAGAAAATTTAGCTTTTAGAAAAGGCTCAAGAAAAAATAGAACAAACAACAACAAAAACCACCTTCTGAAATGTATACTGTAACAGAATTTCAAAAAGGAGAAAATTTTTGACTTTAATAAAAATAAGACAGCAGTCACAGTGAGGCACTATAAAGCCGTAATACTCTAGGTATAATGGAGGCTGTTAGATTTTCTTGACACACTTCTGTTGAATCATCCATTGGATAAAAGTTCTCAATGCTAGTTTTTCAGAGAGTGAATGTACAGCATCGTTAATAATGGCACTCAGTTTGTCTTCATTCTCTCTTCCACTGTTACCTCTGCCTGTTCCATAACTGAGTCTGTCTTCTTATTTAGCTTGTCAATTCGATGGGCCTCTCTTGTATTGATGTCATTGGCCCAACACACCACAGCATAGAAAATCACACAGACTATCACAGAATCATAGAATAAGTAATGACGACTGTACCCACTCTGTAATGACAACACTACCCAACCTTTCTTATATAGCTCCAGAGCAGCAGACCAGACCAGTCTGTCTTTCATGTAAACTCCCAGATATATGTACAACCTCCATGTCCACAGTCTGAATAGTAACCAAATGTAGGGGTTCTTTGGTGCAAAAAAATTCAATAACCAGCTCCTTGTTCTTGCTGATTATGAGTTGCAGACAGTTTCCTTCTGCACTAAGTGTCCTATACTCTGTCTAATCATCTTGTCGGCAAACTGTTTTAGTGCAGAACCATCAGAGAATGTCTGCAAGTGACATGTATTATCCTTCAAGTAACGTTTTAGCTTCTTAGTTATCCTACTCTGTTGGGCCCTTGAACAAAGCCCTTAAGCTGAAAATTGCTCCAGGGATGCTGTACAATGGCTGACTCTACACTCTGACAAGTTGATGTGAAAAGACAATTTCCCCTCAGAGATTAATAAAGTATATCAAATTAAATGTTTTTTTTTAAATAGTTCAAAAGATGGACATTCTTTATTTCAACAAGCTTGAGGGAGTCCGTCATGTACACCAGTTAGTTCAGCATGACAAAACTGAGGAATATAACAAAGCGGTGATATTAAGTAAGTTAGGTTAATTTGCATAACATAGTTAAGTGACACATCTGTTTGCACCAGTCAGCATACAGATAAATGTTATAACCTTTAGCACATCTATATCTTTTTATATCTGAACAGATTGAAAGTGTCTGCCAAATGTCTATACCTAAATAGGAACTTCTTATTTATAAATTCTTACTGAGAACAAAATAAAGTGTTAATTGTCATTATCTCATAATTCCCTTGGTAATGTACTGGGATAAATGATACAGAATTTTTGTAGTAGAAAAGGCAGGCACAGTCAGAAGCACTTTACAAATTCATGCAGACATTTTTTACTTTTCAGGGGTACAGTAGTGTTGAGACAGAAGATAATACAGTCTATGATGCAGTGACTGAGACTCTCAATATTGTCACAATGTGACTTATACATCATTTCCCAGTCTGTGTTGTGAAAACACCCATTCAGTGTCATTTCAGCCTCCAGGGTCCACTTCCTTACTATTCTAGTAGTAACAACAGTTTGCCATCCAATATCAGGCATGAAGGCAGGAATAAGAAGCATTAGATTGTGGTCAGGTCTGCCCAGCAGTGCCACAGGTCTACAGTTACAGGCATCTTTTCAGCAGCGATACCACATCCACTTTAGAAGAGGTCATCCACCTGAAGCTAAACATGTTCAGGCCCGACAATATTTGGGAGACCATCTAGGGAAAAGCTTGGTGTGGAAAAGCTGTGGTCTGAATGTGGATCCCAATGTCTCAGTGCAGTGATGGGGACACTGATGCTGTAAAAATGGTGCCATCCTTTGGATATGATGTGAAACCAAGGTCCTGACTCTCTGGTCATTAAAGATCCTTGGGTATCTTTCATAAAGAGCATGATGTATCCTGATACCCATTGCTAAATTGCTCACCATGGCCTAGTCATTCTGGCCCCCTAATCATTCCCTGTCTCTAATTGTCTTTCTCTCTCTCTCTCTCTCTCTCTTACCACTTCACCACCTAATCTTCTTATATAATACGCTACTATGGCTGTCTGTTTGTCTGTCCAGGATTTTATATCACCTGTAGCTCGCAAACCGTTTGGCCTATTGAGCTGAAATTTGGTACACATATACTACATGACGCCTACTATCCTCTTTCGGAGTGATGATTGACCTCCAAGGTTATTCCTCTTTTTATTTTATCGTAGAATCAACTCTCGGCAGCGGCCAGTAGGGCGGCCATGCAGAGCATGCATACAGGTGCCATTCTCATCCCTACCACCTTTGCCATCACTTCCCCTACCTCTTCATATCTTAAATCATTCCTGAGGCAGATTGAAGACTTAAGTGCCGGCTTAAGTGAAAAATTAAGGAAAATGTACTAAGTAATTGCAACACAAACACTGACTTAATCAGTTTTAACACGAAAAGATGCAGACGAAAGAAGAGAAGAAGCGGGCCGCTAGGGTGGAGAAGAGGAAGAGCTGCTCAGGAATCAGCAAGCGCATCTACCTCTAAGCAAACGAATACTAAACGTACAGAGAAAGAGTATGAAAACTATGAATGCTCAAGTCAAGTGTATTTGTGCAGTGCGCCATTACTGGTAGCTAATACGTTGTGAGCATACTGATGTAAAAATTGGTGTTGAATCATCCAGATGGATGGTACACATTAGTGGTGGTTGAAGTGGCTTCTTACTCACTATGAAAAGCACTTTGGGTAGTGAGAAAAGCACTACATAAATGTAAATAATAATAATTCTTTTTTTTTATCTTTAGCATTTGAATAGAGCAGATCCAGCCTGTTGTTACCATGACTGGCACATGAAAGATATTGTATGAAGTTTGTCATTATTCCTTCCAATTTTTTATAACTGTAAGGTCAAAATGATTCATCATTAGATTGTTGGTAACAGAGTGAATCAGTTCTGTTGCTGAGTCCTCATTTGTTGTTCATCATGTTTATTTTCTTTCTATATGTCTGAAAGATATATTTACAGTACAAAAATGCAAGATAATTACATATTTGTTTGAAGTGTCCATCAGGTCACTCTGTGTCATGACTTTACGTTAGTGAAAGAAATAGTCAGACATAAGTGCTTTATCTTACCAGTGTGCCTTCAACTTTATTATACAATTTTTCTTTGAGTTCTTTGCTAGTGCTGATTGCATCACTAAGAACTGGAGTCCCTATCACTGCAGGCAAAATGTGAAAATGCATACTCAGGCAAAATTCTACTGTAAGAAAAATACAATAAAAATATTGTTAAAAAATTAATATGCAAACTGTATTCTGATGGTCAGTTTACCAGTAGACTATGGCAACCTGTAACCTAAAATTACATTAATTGATTGAAAATGGGGATGGATGGATATTATTACTCATGTTGATTAATTCCCTAATTTTTAAAGTTACAGAAACCAAATAAAGTATGTAATAATTAATGTAATGTAATAAACAGGAACTAACAAGGTCATGAAAAACTCAGTCAAAATGTTTTTTCAATGTACTTTATTACCATTAACAACATCAATTTTGTGGTACTGTAATTTTTTTGGAAAACAGTTATATATTATTATATACACATTTGTAGTTTTTAAATAATTTATCAAGATTACCAGATACTACTATAACAAAATAAAGGTGTTTTTAGTACAATACATTGAATAATAACAGATGGACAATAGCTTTATTCTTGCATCATTCATTTTATCTCAACTCTCAAAATTTACATTTGTTATAAAATCATGCGTTAGTTCATTTAACAACATTAAAATATTCTTTTGTATGTAATATTGGTGAACAAACATTAGTTTAAATTTTTTCAATAAACATTCTTAGATCACCAGTTCCTGCATATTTGTCACAGTGAGATTATTTGATGTACAGTACTGTATATGCCTGCTAGGACTTGGTACTGGACTGTTGAGATCATTTTTCAAGTCAGGAAAAACAGGGCAATGCCAAGATATACCATTTGTTTTTAACAGGCCAGTCCCTACCATATACAAGTCAAAGAGGTCAGCTGAATCACATAATGTCTTTCTATGAGAGATACAGCCTCTTATAACCAGATCAAACAATATATCATTGACAGATTTTGTGTTTCCTCACTGGATATACAGTCTACACTTTACATCTATTAATCTTTTCTCACAGTTAGTGCTTAGTTGAAGATTTTTAGAATGGAGCCTAATTGCATTGTCCAAGCTATACAGGTCAGACCTTGTGAGTCATAACAGGATGATTTGGGGTTTCAGCTATTCACAGGTATGTCAGCAATAATAAAATTTTGTGACCTATTGGGGAAAACCACAGATGATGCTGTAGCCCCACTACTTAAATGGACTGCAAATCCCAGCAACCTCTGGAGTAATGCATCACTAGACAGCTTTGGTGGTTGCCACAAGGGCTGCAAGGTGGAAAATGAGGATGCTAGCTTTAAAAGTGTGTCATAAAAAGCTGATAGGGTCACAATCAATGGTGTCCTTTTGTTTCAATGCTTCAATGCACAATTGGATTACAGTTATACCCATCAAATTACAGTTTTCTCTGAGTTTATGTTCTTGTCCTATTCTTAAAACTTCACATAACTTTCAGGTGGCTGTTAACAGGGGATTTTATAACTACACCAATATCATTTGCATCTGCAAAACTGGACTGTTGCATGAGTGTTCATCATTTTGTGTTTAGGGTTATGTTAGATTCCTTTTGTATATTAATTATTTTTGTTGTTTACTGCCATAAATATAAAAATGTATTATAATTTAAATTTTATAAAAGGTTACAGTTTACCAAAGAACTACTGAACTACGCACTTTGTCTGGAGGATACCATACATCTTTGTCTTGGCAGCCAGCCTTACACATGTGTCATTCTATCTAATGTTTCTCACAACTTTTTGCATGTTATTTAGTGCAATAACCTTGGAATATTTTTTACCATTTTTTACCCTCAACCTATACTCAATAGTCCATAATAACAAAGTGAAAACCTAAAGAAGCCTTTATTAAAGTTTTGTTACACAAAAAATGAGTAATAGATACAATTTTGCAGTACCTAAACTAAAGTGTTACTGAGTAATCCATCTGGTCCTTCACTTTGTGATTATGCCCAGTTCAGAACTATAAAAAGTTTCATGTACAAAACAGAAACCAACCCTGGACAAGGGTTCTAGTCAACTGCAGGGTAATATCACAATTAAGTTTTACTGAAAACAAGCATTGAAATTAAGCATGCATGTGACTGATATTAAACTGCATATTTTGTTTTCTCATTTAGCTTTTAAATTGAAAACAGTATGCATACTAGAAACTATCTTGTGTGTATTTCTTTGCCAATATACTTTTCAGAGTGATTAATTATAATGTAAATAGCAAATCAATAGAGCTTCTTTGTGTAACATGGAACATTATCTGAAAATCTAAGTAAGCATTTATCCTGACTTTGTTCGATATCCTACTGTTACTGCTCAGATACAAAAAAACAAAACATTGTTTAATATTCTTTCTACTTTTTTTACACACTTGTGTGTGTCACTGTAGTTTATAGAAGTCTGAACTCCTAAGCATATTTATTGTGTTCGCATTTATCATGCACCACTAAGCTCAGCTTACTATACTCCAGTACCTAACTAATCAAGACTAATGGATTCGTTTTCCAGATGATAATAATGTTATTAAAATGCAAATACTTAATTTCTATTAATTGTTCTACATCACATATGATAAATCAGAAGAGCTTTGCATTTCCTGACAACACTAGATCCTATACTGACCTTTTAAACATATGTCCTGGAAACAATTAGCTTTCAAAATTGAGGCAGTCAAGAAAAGTTTCAGTAGTAGCATCCAAGTAGAAGTCTACTTTTATATTAATATGCAAAAAAATATTAAGAATACTGCCATGTATATGCAGTAGTTTTTTTTCTTATTTACTTCAGTTACTAACAAAAAATGATAAATATGTGAATTAAAGTGTTACATAGTAACAGCAGACAACTACTGCAGGATACTGTTTATTTTATAAATTCTAAAAATACATTTACAATTATGGGGCATAGGTAATCAAAACAAATATATGGGCAACAAAAGACTTATAGAAAGCTGGCCAATATTCTTGCAGCCACTGTCTCCCTATTACTCAGAAATGGAAGAGGAATAAGGAACCAGGTAGCAAAGTAACAGAGATATGCTAACTTCTGAAAACACAGTGCCAGAAAACTGTAGACGATAGAGGACCACTGGCAAAAAAAGGACCTTTCTGGTTTCTTGATAACACAGTATTTGATGCATGGTGGAGTTGTGGTCTAGAGGAATACTCCTGGGTACCAGCCAGTGATGTGGAAACTGATTACTCCATTAATTCCAATGATAGCATGAATTGAAACTAGAAGGATATGTTCTGCACCTGTAACTTAGGAGGGGGAAGCTCTCAGAAATGATATCTTATATTGTTTTATCATTGGGCGGCATGGTGGCACAGTGTTAGCACTGCCTCTTCAGTATGCCAAGATTCATATCACAGGTTCACTCTACATGGTGTTTGCATGTCTCCACGTGTCCATGTGAGCTTCCTCCAGGTGCTCTGGTTTCATCCTATGAACACATACAGGTTAGGTAGACTGGCGATGTTAAACTAGCCCTAGTGTGTGCATCTGTGTGTTCACCCTGCCATGGACTGTAGTCATGCCCAGGGATTGTTCCTGCCTTGTGCCTTATGTTTGCTGAAATAGGCTCTAGCTTCTTGGTAACCCTACTCAGGATAAAGTGAGTTTAGAAAATGGATGGAAGGATTGTTTTATTATTATTTTACCAATTTCCTTTTGTTTCTGCATTTTCCTTATGTGCCACCATTTTGTGTATCTTGTACAATATGTTTCTATGCACAGTACTTAATGTATGACTATTAAGAGGTATCCAAACTTTATGAAAATAAGGGAAACACCTTCTGAGAGATTTGTGCTCAATCAAAAAAAAAATCAATCTAACATGTCTTTTTGGGTTTTCTTTCAGGTTCCCCAACTTTCCAAAAACATGAAGATTACAAAGTCTAAATTTATCCAGTGTGCAGGACTCAGAATGTGTCCTGCAATGTACTCGCCTGGTTATTACCTTGTATTCTTTGACCATAGACAGCAGCAATGTGTTTATTATTTTAGCACTGTTAGGGTAGCCATTTATGCACAAGGTGTCCCACAAGTCAATCAAACGCAATAATGATATTTTTATATGCCCAATGATGCCTTCTTTCAAATAAATTGTAAGTTTCCACATTGTCTACTCTCATTCATTATTAAAATATGCGATTTGCACACATATACCCCAAGGCAAGCAGTACATCACAGCTGGGTTAATCTGCTTTTACCAAATATCCCACTTACATTTACTAAATATCCCAACTACGTAAAAATGTCATTACTATGGGATAGCTGAGTTTCATCCTATTCTAATGATGTATAGTTGTCTATGATTGGTCATTTATATTAAAGTTCACAGCTGTGTGCAAAAGGCAAGAAAAAACAGCTTCTGCGACAAAGCTATGCACAAAGCTTGAATCAGATGCTTTATTTGTAAATACTGCTTTCAGTATAACTTTGAAGAGTCATGGTGTGCAGTTTTACAATTCAAGCATCATGTGGTCAATTACCATACCCCGACACTGTCTGCTGCATGTTCGTTTACTATGTTAGTTTACTGAGCAGTGCACTTTTCGTTGCAACTTAGAGTACAGGCAATGTTTCTTAGTGTACCCGTGAGTATTGTTATACTGTACTTGTGCCTCTTGAAATGTCATCTGAGTGTTCAATCTAATGTCACTGCATCATGTCGCTCGTGTTGTTATGTCGTGATCACATAAGAGGAAAAAAAAGGCATTTCAGCTAGAGACTGTGTTTTATTTAGGTGATATTGGTGTAAACAACTGTTTTTAATCATATAAACAAATTCTTTTAAATAGTTGAAATGTTGTCCTCACTTCTTTGTCAGTTTATTTTTAAGTATGTAATTTAGGCACTATAATGCCAAACGTCCCTTAGTGCAAAAGGTGTGTGTGTGTGATCGGAACCATCACACTTTTATAGAAAATAAAAGAATAAGTATATATTGGATGTTGGTGCAATTTTGTATGATTGCTATTACCTGGGAATGGTGCCATGACAATATACACAACATAACATCTTAATGAAAGTGTTACTTTTTAGAAAAAGACAAAGAAAGTAATTATACCAATCCCTTAAAAGCAGAAATCTGGGAAAATTTAAAAGGTAAATTAACATTTTTTTTTTGTTTGTTGTAAGTCTAAACACCACATAGAGCATCAGCCATTAAAAATAATAGACTTGCTCAGTAATGGATTTGAAAAGCAAGCTGTATAGATAATACTCAGACTCAGTTCAGCTGCAGAATGTTTAAATCACCACTGACAAGAAATGGGGTGCTGAACAACATGATAAGTGAGATAAGAAAATTCAGACACTAAAATATGAGATCTTGTCAGACAATAAACAACTGCCATCTCAGGAAATTCTTATTGAATGAACTCTGATGAAAAAAATCATACAAATTTTAATTTATTTCATTTTTTGTGTCAGTTTTGTAGAATTTCAGACACACAAAATTCTAGACTTGAATTAATGAACCCTAGAAATCAAATAGCTTATTTAACACATTGACAGCTCGATCCATTTATTTCCAGGATGCTGGAGTATAGGTCTGTGCATTTATAATAAATAATGAAAGCTATCAAAACTCATAAAAATGTAAAGAAATGTATTAGAAACCAACACTTTTATTATCAATAAAAACTCTGCCAAAAATGTAAAGAAATTTAGTTTGCATTTACATTTACTTATTTACTAACATTTATGATACATTTGGCTAGTTAGATTTCTTTTTGTTTTTCCAATTGGAGCACAGACAGGTTGAGTGACTTGCTACTGACATTGTGTGACCATGACCAGAATTTTAACCCACAACCTTAGTGTTTGAAGTACTTTAGTTTCACCAGCTTTTTGACTAAAACTCCATTTCAATGAGAGTCCTAGAAGTATGGCACCATGCCAAGTGCAGGCTTAGAAGAAATATGTGCAACAAAAATAACATGATTCGTGCACACTTGTTGCATACAACACATTTGGCAGTTGCTGATTGTTTGCACTCAGTGGTTGGAGGGATGTCAATATAGTGCTGTTGTGACATGCTAGATGTTTTTTGATGCAGAATTACCTTTGGGGTAATTATCCACATCACTACCAGAGCCTACAGGTCCCACAGCATCCAACTAATTGTCACTATCTCGTCAATGGAGTGTCTAAACATTACTACAGACTGTATATTTATAGCTCTATTCTCCACCAAATAAGTCTATCCACTAGATGACAGCACTGAAGTAGGTAACTGAGATGTTGCAGCAAAAGTCGCCAGCAAGCTGACTGTGTCTACAGTGACTGTATAATGAGGTATGAATTCTCTTGTACGTCGTATCTTGACAGGCTTAACTTATACCTTGCGTTCAGCGTGTTAAGGGTGTTGTACATCTTCATAGGAGCAAAGATGAATAGTTTTGGATTCTGTCATTGTAAAGTTTGTGTAGGATGAGCTGCAAAAGCTATGAAATTGCAAGAACATTCATAAACTACTGCCAGATGGACAGGTAACAGCAGGTTAGACATTGATAGAGAGCTGTCAATTGCTGAAATTCTAAGTGCCTACAGTACAATATCAGTTCGAAAAAATATGCAGTGTCTAGTTGGTAATGTGAAAAGTTAGGGAAACATCTGTTGCTAAGCTAAACAAAAAATGTGACAAAATGTCAGAATGAAACGGAGCAGTTATAAAGCAGTTAAGTGTGGTGAGAAGGAATCATAAACATGGTGAAATGAGGGCTGAGGCCTCCAAAAATAACCTTAAGCAGGCCAGAATCTTCGCTGGCCAGCTCAAGAGAATGACTTCAAACCAGCCTGCCCCGTAAAACTGCGTACAGACTTCAGACTGTTTGAGCACAACTGGCATAATAGCTCAAATATAAAGAAATGTCAATGCCTAAAAGGGAGAGGATAACTGCCCACCCCTAACTTGCATACAGAAGGGCAACAAATAATCTTTATAAATAAAGAATGTTTATTAACAAAATAGAAAATATTGCAAAAATATTCAAAAGGGAGAAAAAAGAGTTTGAGAAAGACAATCCTTCCAAAATACCATCAATGATCAAAATTCAATACCATAAATTGAAAAAGTCCTGAAATCAGAAATAAAACAATACTCACATAAAGGCTTTTAACACCAGAATCTCTGAAGTCTGCGAAAAAAGTCATAATCCCGGGCCACCTTAAATTCCTTTGCACCTCTCTATTAGCGTCTTTTGTTTTACAAATGCCATGTACCATGCTGATGGTGAATGTGCCCAAAAAAAGAAGTCTAACTGCATTCTCAGTACCATTGCTCGTGTACTGAAGTGTCAGCATAGCACTGCCAGATCTAAACACTAGCATGTCTATAGCTGCAGGTCGAAGCTGCCATTGCACTTTTCGTAACTGATCTTTTCCTAAATAAGTAGTGACATTGCACATGTACTTTGTCAGCATGCCCGTGTCGATCAAACACAGGAAGCTCTGCAGTCTACTTGTGACTTAATGCTGTAGGAAGATAAGTAAATAAATATAGGTAAACAACATTCAATGTGGCTTTTATATAAGTAACATATAAATGTTTTTCTTGTAAAGACCGTTAAGAAACATAATCGCAAACGGAACTTTACATAATACCTTGGTGAACTCTGTAAACCCTGCTGTTTCATTGAAGGAAAATATGGTGGCACAGTGGTAGTGCTGCTGCTTTGCAGTAAGGAGATTGTGAGTTCGCTTCCCAGGTCCTCTATGTCTGGAGAGCGCTTTGAGTAGTGAGAAAAGTGTTATATAAATGTAAAGAATTATTAAGGATATGCATGTGGCAGATTCACTGGCAGGATGAAGGCCAACCTGTTGCTGCATCCAGACATTGCCCTCTTTCGGCTTTACACCTGTTGCAGCTGTGTTGTTCTTATGTGTGAGTGGACATTTCTTGCGGGGAGGGATTCTGTTCTCTTTCTTTGATTTGGAACTCTCATCCTCATCTGAGTTCACCTCTGTTATAGCACGTCTTTATTTGAAAACAGCAGTGTCAGATTGGGGGGAGCGTGAACGCAACTGAAACAATAAAACTGAATAAAAAAAAAAAACGATAACTTAGAATCAAACCTGCAACCTCTTGATTATGAGTCAGCAGTTCTTACAGCTGCACCACCCAAGCAGTTGTGTCAGCATTGTACTCTAACCTGATTTCTTTTTCTTCAGTTATATGCTTGAATAAAAGCGCACTTGTTTTGTTATACATGTACTTTTTGTGAAAGTGTTTATTTGATATTTGGACTTCAGTCTTGAAACACATAATATATGTCAAAATTTTGTTAGTTTCTGCTTTAGGTATATGTTCAACATTTTCTGTCATCCTACTGTACATTTATCCTGATCGTTGTAGACACGGAATACACATGAAATGCATGTGTTCCAAATAACGATATATTATTTACTCTATACAACTCAAGGCATCTCACACCCACATAAACAAGATTTGAACTGGGAGAGTTGCCCGAGTTGAGCCTCAGCAGTGAGGGATGGGATAGCCGGCTGCTTGCTGCTTGTTCTGATCGACACATTTACAAAACAAAAGACACTAATGGAGAGGTGAGAAGAAATTTAAGGAGTCCCAGGATTACGAGTTTTTTTGTGGGCAGATGCCCAATTTTATATAATTCTTGCATAGTTACCCACCAAAGGACTCTATAAAGGAGTGAACTTTGAAGCACGTTTTTGACATTGTTGTCAGGTTAGCCATCTGTAATAACATCCCATGGCTTACAAGCATCACAACTGTCATATGAGGAAAAAGATGTGCAATGTCTAATACTTTGAAATAAACATCTCAGCTGGCTTAATAAGATAAAAACTGCAGCAGCTAAAAAGCCAAATAAACTGTCTGACATCTCAGCTTGCTGTATGGACTTTGACTTTAAATCATTCAGGCCACATATTTTCTTCTTCTAATATGCCTGGTTTCTGTGAATGCACATGGTTTATCCTGGTCCATCAAGTCAAGAAATATAACTGGGAGATTCTTTTCACCTGCGGTGGGCTGGCGCCCTGCCTGGGGTTTGTTCCTGCCTTGCACCCTGTGCTGGCTGGGATTGGCTCCAGCAGACCCCCCATGACCCTGTGTTGGGATATAGCGGGTTGGACAATGACTGACTGACTGACTGATTCTTGTTCAAGGTTCAGTCCTTTCTGGATGGGAAATTGGGAGCAAGTTGTGATTTTTGTATGGTCTCAACAGCCCTTGTAGTGGTGGAAACCAAGAAGCAAGAGTGGTCCCAGCAATGTGCAGCCAGGATTGTGGGGTATATATACTGTACATGTTAAACAAGGTTAGTAAACCTGGAAACATTTTATAACTATTCTTGTTCACAAAATTTAAAAAAGAACCTTTGGGGACTAAAGTGCTTTTCATGGACACTTTCATGATAAGGACTAAAGCTGTACATTTGGGCAACTAAATACACTATATGGACAAAAGTATTGGGGCACATCTTGTAATTATTGAATTCAGGTGTTTCAATCAGACCCATTGCCACAGGTGTATAAATGAAGCACCTAACCATGAGGTCTCCATTTACAAACATTTGTGAAACAAAATGAGTCATTCAGAAGAGCTCAGTGGCATCAAGCGTAGTACTATATGATGCCACCTTTGCAATAAGACGGTTTGTGAAATTTCATTCCTTCTGGATATTCCACAGTCAACTGTAAGTGGTATTATAGGAAAATGGAAACAGTTAGGAACAACAGCAACTCTTACTTCCAGTGAATGGCAATCTTAATACTTCAGCATACCAAGACATTTTGGACAATGCTATGCTTCATGCTTTGTGGAAATAGTTTGGGGAATGCCTTTTTTTATTCCAGCATGACTGTGCTCCAGTGCCACAAATCAAGGTCCATAAAGACATTGTTGGATGAGTTTGGTGTGGAAAAACTTGACTGGCCTGCACAGAGCCCTGACCTCAACCCAACTGAATACCTTTGGGATGAACTGGAACGGAAATTGCAAACCAGACCTACTCATCCAACATCTCATAAATGCTCTACAGTATGAATGGGCACCAGTTCCCACATAAACACTCCAAAATCTTGTGGAAAGCCTTCCAAGGAGAGTGGAAGCTGTTATAGCTGCAAAGGGGGGTGGTGTAATGGTCAAGCATCCCAATACTTTTGTCCATATAGTTTATATTGAAGCACATTCTTTCTTTCTTTTTTTTTAAACAATAGGATGGAATTTTGTAATGTCTACTGTCATTCCTTTAACCATAACCCCCTAATGATCCCCTCCAAATTTAATTTGTTGCTGGGTCTACCTCTCATTCATTCTGAGCTGACTGTCACTTTTAATTTTGGAGCAGCCACATTACGCAAATATAAACAGATACTTTTAACATACTGTGAGTGAGTTACCCCACCGAGTGTAACATCAACTTAGGTCCTCACTCTACAAAAACAGCAGAAAACAACCATCTTAACTTCAGGTAACCTCCTGAGCTCAAGCAACTAATTGAGCCTTTTACTGCTAAGGTGTCTTTTTTTCCACAAATTTGTTCCATATAATCTCTGCTAAATCCAGTGGTTGTGTGTCTTTTATTCAGTGGCCAGCATCTGTCTGTGTTTAGTCATTTAATGCCCTGCATCCTTTGCACTGTCATGATATTTATGTTACAAGACAACCATCTCAGTATTATTATAAACAGAAATGTGGACCAGAAAATGCAAGACAGAACAAAAAGGATTTCAGAAACCTAACTACTTGAATTGAAAGTAATTATTGCTAAGTTCTTTTCAAAATTTGTTTAAGCATATCCACCGAGGGGTATCATGTAATATGAGTGCTGCCATATTTATAGCACCATATATAGTGATGTCAATAGTGCAATTGGTCACGTGGCACTACATAGAGCATCACAAAAACATTGGAAACAAGTTGTTAATAAAAATAAACTGTGAACCATTAAAACACAATGCTTAACATAAAAAACTGAACTGAGTACAATTATATATACTGTATTATATGCCTACTGTCATGTTCTCTGTTCTCATGTGTTTTCTTTCCAACGTCTAGCTGTGAGGGCTAAAAAAAGTAAAATAAAGTGGCCGGTGTGAGAGCACTGACAGTATCAATATCAGGTTAATATTGCTACCACAAGCTGTGACATCATTTTTTGAACATGTGCAGAATATCCAAAAAATATTTTATTTTAAACAAGATGTTTCCTACTACCATACCGGTTTGGCAGAATTCTTTGGTAGCTGTATGCAATCTGAAATGTATAAATATGTAAAGTGTGTAATGCTATGCTAATGAGATGATATTTTTTGGCAGCAGCATTCTGTTTTACACAATGCAATGTGTGAGCGTTTTTTGTTTTTTTTTTTTCCAAATGCTGCAGACAAAATTATTGAAGTTTATAATGAAATAAGGAAAACAGGCAAATATTTCTGGTCCTTCATCTGTAGAGTTTATTAGTTTCATTTAATATGTTATAGTGCTGTGCTGCAGAGACATTGTGAAACTTAATTATTTTATCCTGTCAGTGGAAAGTTTTGGGCCAGTGATTCCCAATGATATTGAAATTACTTTCTTGTATTTCTGTTTAATCAATTTTGCTATTACCCTTGTATTATGTGAAACACAGTTTAATGCACTTTTATATTTCCAGAATTATGTTGTTTATTTTATTTATTTTTTTGTTATTGGGGATATTTGACCTTATATTTTTTATCAAATGGCTTAACTTGAAAAAAAGCTGTTTCTTCTTTATAAAACATTCAACTTATGACTGCTTTAACTTCTTCCATAAAGATGCTAGATCAGTAATTAAGCCAAGAATACGCACAGTTAGACTTGCACATCTTATTTATCTTCTATACAGTAGTAACAGGAAATGCAACGCGTATTTTGTATTATTGGAGTTAACCATTTTGCAATACAAATGAATGAATCCAGCATTTTCACATGTTAGTGTTCCCAAAAGCTATAATGACATTTCATTTTAATACACAAAAACATATAAAGATTAAGTGTATTTTAGGATTTATCAGTAACGCAGAAAAGGAAAACAAGACCAAATACTGTACGTGGGGTACATGATTAGAAGATCTGCACTAAATCAGCCCAGTATGAGTGAGGATCAATTTGTGTCTGACTATTTCCTGTATTAGTTTACTACCCCATATAGTGTTTTCTGTTCCATCTTTCACCCAGTGTTGTTGGGATAGTCACTAATTCTCTCCACCCAAATAGTATATGTAGGTCAGAAATGAACTGAAGGATAGATGATTGCCAAGTGCGTAAAAGAAATTTTCCAAAAACTAAGCAATGCCTGTTTTTTGCCATGGAACAAGCGTTTATGACATCTTGAGCGGCTATAAGAACATTATGCTAATTTAATTGATTTGCCACTTCTTAACCTTTGATAGATTACATAAATAATTTGAAGGCAAGACATGTTGTGGTAGGTTACTCATTTGCCAGTCTCTTTAAATCTAATTGTAAAATGTATAGTCTATTCAAAGCTGATAGTTCACATACTGCAGATACAGCGGGCTCTGCTCTTGTAGCGACTACTGGCAGAATTGTCTTGCTCTGTGTTCTATTCACAATTTGTTAAAATTTATCTTGTTCAATTTTGACTATTCTTTCCTGGTAATTAACTGATTTTAAAGGTGTTGTTGTAGGTAAGTAAACAAATTCAATATTTATTCTTATCTTTTGTGAAATAAGCAGAGTACAAGAAGATAAAGAGTTGGGTTTGACACTGTGGAAACCCCATAATACTTGAAAATAATCAACTATATGCAATGGTCTTTACAGACAGAGTTCATAACAGAACTAATCACAATTGCAAAGACAGCGGTTTATATGCCCAGATGACAAGAAGGGTTGGGTCCAGGGAACAGGAAGCGGATGTGATGTCAGTGATGGGAAGCTCAGTCAACTGGTCTGCAGAGGGAGAAAGAGAGAAAACATTAGAGAACAGCACCAACCTCTGGTTCAGCAGGTAATCACAGTTATTCAAGCCCTTAAGTTGTCTCCTATGCGCATGTGGGTGATGCTTTTTTATTTGAATTTATTTCCATCTGTCTTGGGCTCTTCATGCCACTGATCTTACACAGCCTTCACTGAGTACTTGTTTCAGTGGAACTTACCTGAACACACGTATCTACCACAAGGTCACAGTTTGGATAGTGATCCAGCTCTCACCAGTAAATCACACAGCAGTGTCATCTGCCTTTATATTAATAAAATTGTAAATTGGTGATGGTTAGAGACAAATCATGCTCAAAAGATGTGGAACTTCTGTCTTGTCTCACTACACCATGTTTATTTGCCCACAATCATGTACTCTACATTCATCCGAGGGCTGTGGCAAGTGAAACATCCAAGCAGAAACCATCTACAGAATGATGCAGAGGCTTGAGTAACTGTCTCCCAAACTCTCTGATTTTTATTTTGCATGATTTTAACCAAAGTTCAATGAACAAAACATTGTTTAATTCCTACTATGTCACTTGCCCAACTCATCACAACAGAGTGCTTGATCACTGTTATGGCAATATTAAAGGCACTTATGAATCTAGAGCCAAACTCCAGCTGGGTTCATAAGAAAAATAACTATTCCTACATATAATGTAATCTTTAAAAGAAAAAAGTGGGATATTAGGCACATAAGCCTGGGAAAAAGCAGCTGTTGGGTGGTTATGTAGCTGTTTTGAATGTACTGATTGGACTGTGTTTAAACAATCCTGTGCTCACATTGAAAAACTGGCAGACTCTGTAAGCAGTTATATGAAATTCTGTGAGAATTCCATAATTTCCCTCAAATCAGTCTAGTATATCCTAAAAAAGCTGATCAAGAGAAGAAACAGAACATTTCAACATAGAACATTAACAAAACAGAAAGAACTACAAAAGGTGAAACATGAAATAAAATTGACAAAGCTTATGTATTAGGGCAGGATTGAAAATGAATTGCAGACTAATAACCATCATGTCACAAACATGATGGCTGCCATTAACAATAAATGTAATGATTGTGTTGAAATGGCAGGAGTTAAAACTGACTCAAAAATTTAAAAAAAAATCTATTTAAGGTTTGAGACCTAGGATTTAGTTTCAGAAATTATTCTACCTTTTTTTACCAGAATGATTTAAGAAAGGTCTTTCAACAATTTCAAATTGAAGCTCTGGTCCAGATACGATAAGTGGATCTCTGCTTCACTCCTGTGTAGAGCAGCTCTCTCCAATATTCCACTCCATATCTGAGATGTCTCTGGATTTACAGCATGTGGGCAGACTATAAAAACAGGCGGTGGCCTTAACGTTTCACATTATGAAATCCTTTGAGAATTTAATTAAAAGTCAACTATTTAAAAAAGCTAAGGCCTATGTGGACTTACCAAGTTGTCCACACAGGTGGGGTGGATTGTGGACTTTTTAACTTCTTTTTTTGGCTGCTGCTATCTTTCTGTCCTCTGCATCTTGCTCTGTTAGACCCATCACCTGCATGTCCTCTCTCACCACATCCATAAATCTTTGCTTAGGCCTTCCTCTTTTCCTCTTCCCTGGCAGCTCTATCCTTAGCATCCTTCTCCCAGTATACCCAGCATCTCTTCTCTGCACATGTCCAAACCAACGCAATCTCACCTTTCTGACTTTGTCTCTCAACTGTCCAACTTGAGCTCGCCCTCTAATGTACTCATTTTTAATCCTATCCATCCTCGTTACACCCAATGCAAATCTTAGCATCTTTAACTCTGCCACCTCCAGCTCTGTCTTCTGCTTTCTGGCTAGTGTCACCGTCTCCAACCCATATAACATAGCTGGTCTCACTACCGTCCTGTAGACCTTCCCTTTCACTCTTGCTGATACCCGTCTGTCACAAATTACTCCTGACACTCTTCTCCACCCATTCCACCCTGCCTGCACTCTCTTTTTCACCTCTCTTCCACAATCCCCATTACACACATTACTGTTGATCCCAAGTATTTAAACTCATCCACTTTCGCCAACTCTACTCCCTCTCATTTACACACATGTATTCTTTCTTGTTCCTACTGACCTTCATTCCTCTCCTCTCTAGAGCATATCTCCACCTCTCCAGGGTCTCCTCAACCTGCTCCCTACTATTGATACAGATCACAATGTCATCAGCAAACATCATAGTCCACTGGGACTCCTGTCAAATCTCGTCTGTCAACCTGTCCATCACCATTGCAAATAAGAAAGGGCTCAGAGCCGATCCCTGATGTAATCCCATCTCCAACTTGAATGCATCCGTCACTCCTACCGCAGACCTCACCACTGTCACACTTCCCTCGTACATATCCTGTACAACACTTACATACTTCTCTGCCACTCCCGACTTCCTCATACAATACCACAGCTCCTCTCGTGGCACCCTGTCATATGCTTTCTCCAGGTCCACAAAGACGCAATGCAGCTCCTTCTGGCCTTCTTTAAACTTTTCCATCAACATCCTCAGAGCAAACATTGCATCTGTGGTGCTCTTTCTTGGCATGAAACCATACTGCTGCTCACTAATCATCACCTCACTTAACCTAGCTTCCACTACTCTTTCCCATAACTTCATGCTGTGGCTCATCAATTTTATTCCCCTGTAGTTACTGCAGTCCTGCACATCCCCCTTATTCTTAAATATCAGCACCAGTACACTTCTTCTCCACTCCTCAGGCATCCTCTCACTTTCCAAGATTCCATTAAACAATCTGGTTAACACTAGAATTACCAGAGCCTACAAAAAAACTCGTAAATCCGTCCCACCTTAAATCGCGTCTTAAAGCCGTTTGCACCTCTCCGCCAGTCTTTTGTCATCTAAATGTGCTGATAAACAAAAGCTTCTAGCAGCCAGCTATTCCATCCCCCCACTGACTTAGCATGAACTCCTAGCTCATGCCTTGCCTTGATTTGATTATTTGGGATTGAAGTGGAGTTTTACAGTGGAAATAATTCGAGCGTTATTTGGAATACACGCATTTCATGTGTGTCCCGTTTCTACAGTATAGTAGTAGTCTGTGCAAACACATTTTTAAAACAGAAACGTTTTTCATATTCTAATAGTAAATGACAAAATGTAGGCATAAACTATATAACGTATGAAGCCTGAAGTCCATATATCAAAGAAACACTTTCACAAAAGGTACAAATAAGAGAACACGTGCGCTTTTCTTCAAAAGTATAACTGCACAAAAAAAAAGCCGCGTTAGCATGCCACATTGACATTCTTATAACAACTGCCGTGGTGGCGTAATGGTATCAGCCCCTGACTGGGGATCAGAGGGTAGCGAGTTCGATCCCGCATGGCTCTTATTCTTACATTTTTAGAATAACAACATAAATTTCTTTTCAGTCTGTAACAGCCGGTGTAACTTATCATACTGGTAAAGGTTAGCTTTTTTTTTTTTTTTTTAATTCACTTTTCATTCCCGCAGTCGATGCATACTAACGCCCCCCCCCCCCCCCCCCCAAAAGGGTTCTGACACATAAACGCTGGCAAAGCTGCCTTCCTTCGTATCTCACCGTCACTTGATTTTCTTTTTATTCGGTTTTATTGAGTGTTCCTGCCAGTCCCCACATGTTGCTGTATGCTGTTTCTTTTGTACTCCAGGACATGCAGAGGAGAGAATGATTTCACATTATTTATGCTGTTTTCACATAAAGACTGCAGTATACTCGTGACTGCATTCTCGTACCAATGCACTTTTTCCATCACCTTTTCATGTAAGAAGCAATGTACTCACTTCTCTCTATGCTGTGGTTTCTATTACACACCTGAAAGAGACAATATATGTGAAAACTTCATCGCACTAATGCAATATTATTTGAAAACGAACAGCGTCAGATCAGGTGTGAAAATGTTATGTGAGATACTGGTAAAGGTTAGCTTTTTTTTTTTTTTTTTTGTTTAATTCACTTTTCATTCTCGCAGTCGATGCATACTAACGCCCGTAGGGTTCTGATACATAAACGCTGGCGAAGCTGCCTTCTTCGTATCTCACATAAAATTTTCACACCTGATCTGACACTGTTCGTTTTCAAATAATATTGCATTAGTGCGATGAAGTTTTCACATATATTGTCTCTTTCAGGTGTGTAATAGAAACCACAGCATAGAGAGAAGTGAGTACATTGCTTCTTACAGGAAAAGGTGATGGAAAAAGTGCATTGGTACGAGAATGCAGTCACGAGTATACTGCAGTCTTTATGTGAAAACAGCATAAATAATGTGAAATCATTCTCTCCTCTGCATGTCCTGGAGTACAAAAGAAACAGCATACAGCAACATGTGGGGACTGGCAGGAACACTCAATAAAACCGAATAAAAAGAAAATCAAGTGACGGTGAGATACGAAGGAAGGCAGCTTCGCCAGCGTTTATGTGTCAGAACCCTTTTGGGGGGGGCGTTAGTATGCATCGACTGCAGGAATGAAAAGTGAATTAAAAAAAAAAAAAAAAGCTAACCTTTACCAGTATGATAAGTTACACCGGCTGTTACAGACTGAAAAGAAATTTATGTTGTTATTCTAAAAATGTAAGAATAAGATCCATGCGGGATCGAACTCGCCACCCTCTGATCCCCAGTCAGAAGCTGATAACATTACGCCACCGCGGCAGTCGTAGTAAAAGTGTCAATATGGCATGCTAACGTGGCTTTTTTTTTTGTGCAGTTATACTTTTGAAGAAAAGCGCACGTGTTCTCTTATTTGTACCTTTTGTGAAAGTGTTTCTTTGATATATGGACTTCAGGCTTCATACGTTATATAGTTTATGCCTACATTTTGTCATTTACTTTTAGAATATGAAAAACGTTTCTGTTTTAAAAATATGTTTGCACAGACTACTACTATACTGTAGAAACGGGACACACATGAAATGCGTGTATTCCAAATAACGCTCGAATTATTTCCACTGTAAAACTCCACTTCAATCCCAAATAATCAAATCAAGGCAAGGCATGAGCTAGGAGTTCATGCTAAGTCGGTGGGGGGATGGAATAGCTGGCTGCTAGAAGCTTTTGTTTATCAGCACATTTAGATGACAAAAGACTCTGGCGGAGATGTGCAAACGGCTTTAAGACGCGATTTAAGGTGGGACGGATTTACGAGTTTTTTCGTAGGCTCTGGTAATTCTAGTGTTAAAAACTCCACTGCCATCTCTCCTAAACACCTCCATGCTTCCATAGGTATGTCATCTGGACCAACGGCCTTTCCATTTTTCATCCTCTTCATAGCTGTCCTTGCTTCCTCCTTATTAATCCATTGCACTTCCTGATTCACTATCTCCACATCATCCAACCTCTTCTCTCTCTTGTTCTCTTCATTCATCAGCCTCTCAAAGTACTCTTTCCATCTGCTCAACACACTCTTCTCGCTTGTGTATACGTTTCCATCTTTGTCCTTTATCACCCTAACCTGCTGCACATCTTTCCCAGCTCGGTCCCTCTGTCTAGTCAATCAGTACAGGTCCTTTTCTCTCTCCTTAGTGTCCAGCCTCTCATTCAACTCATAATACGCCTTTTCTTTAGCCTTCGCCACCTCTGTCTTCACCTTACGCCTTACCTCCTTGTACTCTTGGCTACTTTCTGCATCTCTCTGACTATCCCACTTCTTCTTTGCCATCCTCTTCCTCTGTATAGTCTCCAGTATTTCCTCATTCCACCACCAGGTTTCCTTTTCCTCCTTCCTCTTTCCAGATGTCACCCCAAGCACCCTTCTTGCTGTCATTCTTACTACATCTGCTGTAGTTTCCCAGCTGTCTGGTAACTCTTTAGTGCCACCCAGTGCCTGCCTCACCTCCTCCCTAAACTTAACCTTGCAGTCTTCCTTTTTCAACTTCCAGCATTTGATCCTTGGCTCTGCCCTCACTCTCTTCCTCTTCTTGATCTCAAAAGTCATCCTACAGACCACCATCCTATGCTGCTTAACTATACTTTCCCCTGCCACCACTTTGCAGTCTTCAGTTTCCTTCAGATCAACTCTTCTGCAAAGGATGTAATCTACCTGTGTGCATCTTCCTCCACTCTTGTACGTCACCCTATGTTCCTCCCTCTTCTTAAAATACATATTCACCACAGCCATGTCCATCCTTTTGGCAAAATCCACTATCCTCTGACCTTCTTCATTCCTCTCCTTGACACTATACCTACCCATCACCTCCTCGTCTCCACTGTTCCCTTCACCAACATGCCCATTGAAATCTGCTCCAATCACCACTTTCTGTCCCTTGAGTACACTGTTCATCACTTCATCCAAAACACTCTTGACATACTGTTCCTTCAGAATAACCCCTACCTCATTTCTCCTCCCATCCACACCATGATAGAACAATTTGAATCCACCTCCAATCCACCTGGCCTTACTCCCCTTCCATTTAGTCTCTTGCACGCACAATATATCAACCTTCCTTCTCTCCGTCATATCTGCTAACTCTCTCCCCTTACCAGTCATACTGCCAGCATTCAAAGTTCCTACCCTCAGTTCCACTCTCTTTACTTTCCTCCTCTCCTCCTGCCTCTGGACACATCTCCCCCCTCTTCTTCTCCTTCTTCTTCTTCGGCCAACAGTAGCCCAATTTCCGCCAGAACCCTGTTGGCTAACAGTACTAGTGGCGGTCGTTGTTAACCGGGGCTCAACCGATCCGGTATGGAAATTTGTATTGTTGTCCACATATTGATTTGGCAAAATTTTACACCAGATGCCCTTCCTGATATAATCCTCCCCATATATCCAGGCTTGGGACCAGCACGAAAAAACACAATGGTTTGTGCATCCCCTGTCGCTGGGTTATTATGGACTTTTTAACTAACAGAAAAAAAAAAGAATGAGCATTGATGACAGTCTTTCTGGGACAGTCAATTTGTATATTGGATCACCTCAAGGCTATCATCTGTCTCCCCTTATGTTTATCATATATAAAAATGATTGTGGGGGTTCACATAAGCACAGACATATCCTGAAATTTGCAGATGACTGTATCATTATGAGCATTTTACAAGATAAAGAGGACAACCATGGACCAATTGTTGATGAGTTTGTTCAATGGTGTGATTGTTGCTTTTTACAGCTAAATATTTCTAAGACCAAGGATATGGCTGTAGAGTTTAGCTGGTCCCCTCCTTCCATTACCTGGTCAATAATAAAAGAGGAGACTGTGGACATGATGGTGAAATGCATATATCTAAGTACAATCACTGATAACAGGCTAAACACGGCACAAATTTGTAAGAAGGGGCAAAAATGTTTTTTTCTTTCTTAGAAAACTCAATTCTTTTAAAGTTGACAAAACCATGATCACAACTTTTTGTAAGTCTTTTAAAATCTGGTGTTACATTTGCTTTTTATATGTTAATTTGGCATCCTCAGAATTAAGAATATAAACTATCTTAACAACATTGTAAAATTTAGTAGTAAAAGTAATGGTTTGCAAGAGATCTCCATCACTGAACTGTATCACAAGCAGGTTAGAAAGAAGGCCAACTCAATTTTGTCAGACAGTAGCTATCCTCTTTATGCTAAATTTAAGCCTTTCCATCAGGCTGCAGATTTAGGTTCCCAAGAGTAAACAGCAACATATACAGGTAAGAAAATATTTATTCCCAGAGCTATAAGCATTTTGCATTTTGGAACTTGTAGGGATGCTCCTGAATTCTGAATTATTATTTTGAGTACTGTTAAAGGTATCTTCCCTGTTTTAATCTTGAGTGCATGTACTTATAATACACTAGTTGTAAATTGTTGAGTGTTGGATTTTTTTAACCTATTAGGTGATTTTGTCTACAGGTGTAAAATGGAGAGAAAACTCTAGCCCATGTTTTAGACAGAAAGATGTCTACTATGCAAATGCAATATTTCAGAGTAATAGGCTAATAAGCTATGGGAATGCATACACGTTACATGTTAGGGCCATACATGTAAGAAAACCCTCAGAAGAGCATGTAACCCACGGAAGGTGTTATGTTTTGAAATAACTGTAATAATGTTTGGGCAGTATTCCTAGGCTTCAGGGGGCACCGCAGTGGGGTTTAGAGATTGCTTTGTACAAGTTGTTGCAGAAACTCTTAGTAAAAAAAGTGCAGTTAATATAATTTCTAGCCTCAGTGTCTATCATTGAATGTCTGTCCGTCATCAGCCTCAAATTACTGGATATAATAGAATAGAATAGGGGAATATTTTCCAGATATGGGTGGTAAGAGGGGAATGAAATAACCCCCTGTGGTAAAGTGAGGTCTGATTGGCATCTTTTTAAATAAATAATCGCCACATTCACGTCTTGGTAGGAGGGGGTGTGGTAGCGTGGCGAGAGCGGTTCCCCAGCGCATTGCAGGGGTGGGCGTCCGTACAGTAAGTGCACAGGTTTGGATCGTCTGTGACCCTAATTGGTGCCAGGAGCTGCTAATCATCACAGCTGTGCCATGTCCATAGAGCGCCAATCCTTCCTTTAATAGGGGAAGTGTGAATGCAAAAAGGGGAAAAAAGGAAAAAAAAAAACAAGCAGAGAGAGAGGCAGAGAATGAGAGCACAGCATTGGGGTAGAGAAAGAAAGAGAAAGAGAGAACGAGCCATCCGGCTAGAGTGAGAAAAGGCAGCATTGTTAGTGGTCCTGCGACAGAGTGAAGTATCGGTGCTCTATGGACAGATTGTCCCCACTGAATGTGTAGAGGAGTGGGTGCGATCAAGGGATCTGAGGTACGCCAAAGCGAGTGTGAAGTAAGACAACAGTGCAACCGATCCCGAGTGGTCTGGTGATGCAGCTTGAGGCAACCAAGACGGAGGTTGGGATGGACAGATCCGCGACTAGTCAGGCACGCAATATTAACTGTGATGTGTTTGCAGGCTTTCTTGATTTTGAGAAAGCTTTTGATAAGGGGCAACTTGGATGATTAAGATATACAAATAATCAAGAACTTAAACTGGCAGCTAAGAGCAACAGTCAGAGATGAAGGAAAAATGTCAGCTGAAATGGAGATTCATAGGAGTGTACACCAGGAGTGTGTTTTATCACCACTTTTGTTCAATGCCTGTTCAGTGAATCTCTTCAGAGAAATGCTAGGAGATCTGAGCAATGGGTTGACCATAAATGAAGAGATTATTAATAATCTCTGATATGTAAATGATATTGTTCATTTGGCCAGCAGTGCAGGAGTCTTACAGAGACTAATAGATCAGGTGGTGAATGTCAGTGAATGGTAAAGACAAAGATAATAATCGTGAGGAAAAAGAGCTTAAAGGGCATAGACATAATATTCCATATCCGCAAACAATGCTACAAAGACTACAATCAATTATTTATCTTGTTTTTATACTTATTGAAAGGTGGGATCAAATCAATGAAGTAAAAACTCATATTGAAAGGGCACAGACTGCATTCAGTTAAAGAAAGTAATCTATAGTAGTGTCTGAACCTAGAAATTCAGGTAAGAATGATGAAATGTTACGAATTCTCAGTTCTGCTTTTTGAAACAAAAACATGGACACTTCCAGAAAATGCATGCAAGTGCTTGAAGGTGTGGTGCTACCAGCGCATGTCAGGGGTACCTTGGATGCACCATGCATTGAATGATATAATACTCCAACACATGAACAAGGCAAAGGAAGTCCTTCATGTCATTAAAAACAGGAAACTGGCCTTTGTTGGCCATGTCCTTCACAATAACAAATATAGGTTGTCACAGTTACTTACAGAGTGGAAATTCAATGGACAGAAGGGACCAGGTTGCTGCAGCACATCATGGCTGTGGAACTTGAGATACTGGACAGGAATGACATCAATGGCCTTGTTCCAAAAGTGTGGACCAGAATGGTTGCCAATGAGTACTGAGATCATGGTGCATTAATATATAATGTCAACAATTTACTGTAATAATTAACTGTTTTCCCTAATAATGATTTACAGAAATAAACAATACAATGCCATGATTAGTACATAACACTGTACCATTTTAACATCACCATAGTTTTACTGTAAATGGCTGTTGTTCATCCTCTAATTTTTTTTTCTGTTGCCCACACTATAAAATTATAATGCACAGATCTTGGAAGACCACTGCATACTGAATATCATTTTGTTACTTTTTAGACAAACACAAGATTGACATTTGGATTCAACGAATGCAATGCAACGTCGTGAAAACCCAGAAGTCAGTACCGTCAGGAGGGCCCTGACTACATATTATGTTTTCAGCCATAGAGTCAGCAGTTCATAAGACAATCTGGGTTGCCTGTCATCTTTCTTAAGGAGTAGGAAGGAGTAATAGGACCTTCTCTTTGTAAAGCTAGGAACAAATGCTGAGTTTGGCAAATTAGGTTTTCTTCTTGTTGACAAAGCATTTTAACTGTTCATCTCTTGTGAGTCTGTTTACTTACAATAAGTTTTGCATGTTACCTTAGTGATCTTTTCATATTCAGCCTTTAATATCTCTGCACCCTGTCTTTAATGCTGTATCTGTAAATAGCAGCCCATTGTAAACAAGTAAGCAATATAATTTAAAGTACTAGCCAGCCAATAATAGGGGAATTGTCTCAAAGTGTATTTTGCAAAGGTTTTCTGTTGCTGGGAACCCAACAATAATTCAGAGGAGCTTATAAAATATAAGCTACTTTAATTCAATGTCCAGAATTACGAATGAATCATTGAAGGTAGCACAAGAACCGAGAAGGGCAACTGGAGAAGAAGCATACAAAAATAGAATAAACAGTATAGAGTAGACAAGGAGCAGTGTTTTAGGGATTTTTGAATGCGATGGACAATGGAGGGTAATACTAGGGTGCACTGCAACTGGTAATAAAAGTGGCTAGAAATACCACCCTATAATTTTAGACTACTAGGGGGCTCTGCCCCCTGCTCGCTTTGCTCGCCCACCCCCGGGTTTGGTTTACCGGATATACAATTTAAAGAGATTATTATTTTCATGGGAATTGTTACATATGCATTATTTTCAGTTTTACTTTAAAACGTTTGTAAAAACAATACTTGTCCTTTATTTCTGGCCCCAGGAGTGGTTAAATCTCTTTCTCGCAGGATGTATAACGCTGCTTGCATTGTGAAGGGTGGGAGGCTGAACGCATGCTAAGGAGATGCCGTCGGATCAGCTGCTGTCTTTCTGCTGCTGCTTCTGGCGAGATGCGTGTTCTGCTTGTCGTTGTTTTAAGAGCTGGGAGTACATGAAGTTTGTCTTACAAAAGCATTCCAACAACTGCTAGGTTAGATGTCCGTGAACTTGTTTTAAATGTTGTCTCACCGTGACGTTGAAGTGTCTCTTTCAGGCGTCAAATTGTTTTCCGAGAAGATCACATCTCGTCTCCCTAGTCTCTTTCCCAAGATTTTTTTTATATTAGACAGATAATACATTATTTCTGAAGTTCAAAAACCTAAAGAGTAATATACAAATATTAATACATAAATATTCACAAAAGAGTTTAACTTTAGCCAGTTCTGGTGTCAGTAATGTTCCCCTCAGAAAATCTTTTTACAAGTTCAGTACATTATAGTTAATTATATTCCATTGTTCTTGTGACGGAGTACATCACAATAGACAGCTTTGAAGGCCATAACATGTTCTGTTATAAAGAGGGCAGTACTAAGGATTTCAGTAGTACTAGGGTGTTGTACCGTGTTAGCCATTATGAATGTAGAGAAAAGCCAAGCAAAATGACACTTTTATTAGCTAACTAAAAAGATTACAATATGCAAGCTTTCGAGGCAACTAAGGATTTCAATGAAAATGATTTTGTTCCAGTTATTTCAAGCTGTCAGTGTGCAGTTGATATCTGTGGGTGTGATGAAGCAGGTTTGGCAATCTTTGCAAAGGATTAATGGTTGAATACTGTGTTCAGTTCGGGGAAGTACATATTGGAAAACCGGGCATGGATGTTGTTGTTTAGTTGCATGCTGTCCTGCTTTGTCACAGATGGATATTAAACTGGTGAGAAACTGTTTCCACAAGTCGAGCTCTGTTAAGAAAACGTGTAACAGTAGCTCTTTGGTGCATATGGCATTCTTATTCTGTTTGATATGTGCTCACATGTGCTGTGATATGCTGCATTTTAATAGCAGGCATGCACACATGAGGGAGGCACGAACGGGCTTTTGTTCGAGTCAGCTGATAGGTTTCAAATGTTAGAAAAGCCAGGTGTTAATGGGGCTTAGGGATCAGTTTTAACTTTTCGGGTAAAGTCAGAAAGGTTCTTTTATTTTTTTTGGATGAACCTGTTATCTCTTTTTGACTAATATTAACAAAAAATGGATGGTATAACAAAAGAGGATTTTAAAGGTGTATAATTCCATGGAGTACCATTATGGACTGGATGTGTGGATCTTCCTAATTGTTCACATAATGAAAGTGTGTGCAATATTTCTTTTTTCCTTCATTTTTTAAATTATATATATATATATATATATATATATATATATATATATATATATATATATATATATATATATATATATATATATATATATATATTGCCATCTACTGGTAAGATCAAATTGGTATCTCCCTAAAACTGTCCAATCTTTCACCTGATTTTGTGGCCAATCTGAAATAAAGTAGATAACTATACAGCACAACAATGCAACCCAAATATACATAAACATAAAAATATGTAAAACTCACTATTAAACAGAGGTATCTCACATTAGAAACCTGATTTTTCTGGAAAGCAGTGTCATTTTCCAAATCATGTTCTATGTTTTTCAAGCTCATCATAAACTATGTGTGCTAGAATTACTAAACTAAAACTAAAGATAAACAATTCTGAATGGTTAAAAAACAAGAATATTTCAGCATGTACATATGCTCTTTTTTTCTCACTCACTGACTCATTCCAATTTTGTGCTGGCTGACACTGATTGATGAGTCCTGACTTTTGTAACCCCTGTTAGTTCTTCTATCCCCTCCTCTGTGTTTGACACTTCTCACCAAGTGTATTCAAGACACTTTGTCAGCTACAGAACTTTCTGGCTGGGGGTCAGTGAACACAACGGAAGATGGGCTTTTTCAGCTGTCCCCCTTGGGAGATTCCCGGTCAATCTGGTCCTGCATCAGGACTCCTCGGTTCCAGAGCAGCAATTTTTAAATCAATCAAACCTTTGTTTGTTTCTCTTGCCTGTTAAAAAAGAGGGACACAAAAATTTAATATGACCAAAAGGAAAAAAGATTTACATTTTCACTTTTCAAACTGCATCTTTTTAATCATCTTATCATCAACTTTAACACAGTGACATTTATTAATTATAATGCTGTTTAAATATTGTAAGCTAGATATTATGAAAACAATATTGCTTGAAATTTTAAATGTCTTTTTACAGATGTCACATATCAACATGAATATTGCTAATAAAAATGAGTCATGTTTGGCAATTTTGTATTCTCCAGCATGCAGTGATATTCAATTACAGTAGAGTATATGGGATTCTTCTCTGTAATCAATCAGATATTACATTTTATAGCAGATAATATGAATCCCCATGCAGGAGATTGAAAAAACAAAATCTATCATTTACTTTTATTGTAATGCTTCAGCAAGTATACTGGCATTGTAAAACACAAACAATAAACAGAAAAGCCTAAACTAATTAAAAAGATAAGTAAATACATTTCTACTTCACTTATACTTAAAAAAAAATCAGGTTTGCATTTCAGGTTTCTGGCCTAGAATTTACTACTGATCCTCCCTCTGCAGACCGAAAGATTAACAGCTCCCTTCCACCGACATTACTTATAGTTTCCATTCACCTGGACAAACCTCTTTCTTCCTGGTTTGCCATATGTCCAGAACAACCACCATTTTAGGCAGTCACATGGTACATTGTTACTTCTCTCCCACAGCTGAGGAACGCCTCTAATAGTGTGCAGCATGGGAAGGAGTAAATAACCACTGGTAAGTCACAATCAGGTAAAAGGCACATTCAATTCCTCTGTCTTGTGGCACCCATTTGGTCTGCTCATTTCTATGCTAGTGAGTCCCTGTCAGTATTTGAGGAATGGTGGACTATGCAGGTATCACTTGTAGTCAATGTGTTAGTGAATGTCTGTATCCAAAGTCAAAGCTTTAGTGCGTGTGTTCAATTTAGGGTGTTCGGGAATAGGCCAAACAATAACCAATCTAGTGAGCCTCACTCACCCCATGATACAAATCATGCATTGACTCTAACTGCAGTTTTCACTAAACTCTGCTTCATATTTTATCTGCATTGCCATTAACCTCTACAAAAAGTCCAACATCTGCTGTAAAGGTCTCATACTGTATCTTTTGGGTCTAGTTTTGCATTGGGGCAGATTATTACTGTCTCCTAAATTACTAAAGTTGCATACTGTTCTAAAACCATGTCTGGAATATTTTGAATAAATATTTGTTTTATCATTTCTAATGATTATTCTAAATGAGGAATAACTTTTTTTCAGTAAGGGTTGTGTGTGTGCGTTAGGTATTGGTCACGTTTCTTATACTCAGGCTTTCTACCATACATTGTCATTTAGCAATGACCACTTGCTTCATAACTTCCAGCAGAAGTTAGTGCATAAACTTTTTCACCTCTTATCCTAAGTACTCCCTACAGTTTCTAGTGTATTGTGTAATAGCCTTACTGCTTTGTTCTCCATAAGAGTATTTTAGCTCTAATTAACCAATATTATTTATATAACCAGAATCTGCATCATCTTAAATTTATCTCCAAACTAACACTGATTGGTAGAACTAGATGTGCAGTTTATTCAAACAACTGGGCAGTGCATAATTGAACCAGTGAGGCTGTGGAATGTCTATTTTATGGACTGGATTCTGCTCTCTGTGATGTGTCCAGAGATGCCTCTAATGCAGGGGTCTCCAACTCCAGTCCTGGAGAGCTACTGTGGCTGCAGGTTTTCATTCTAACCCTTTTCTTAATTAGTGACCAGATTTGCTGCTAATTAACTCTTTGCCTTAATTTTAATTGATGCACAACTTAAGATCCAGCCCCTTAATTATTTATTTTTTTCCTTAATTAGCAACCAAACAATATTAAGACACAAAATGAACGAACACATAAACAACAACCTGCATCTGTTACACAATAACTGAAAATAAAGAATGGTGAAGACCTCAGTAATGTTGAACTGCTCAGGTCCACAAAACATTTTATCAGCGCTCTTATAAAAGAAAATTAACAGTTTTGGAAATGTCTGACATGCCAGAATGAGCGCCATGGAATTAGATAACGGGTTTAATCATCAACAAGAATTGGCTTCAAATTAAGAAACTGAATGAAGTGAAGTTGATTGGAGTTTGAGGCCCCAACTTAGTTGGTCATCTTTTGGCTCACTTCACATCAAATTTATGTTTAGGTGTCATTTAATGAAAAAAGAATCAATTCAGTGGTCAGAGTCTCAAGAAAAGTCAATTAAAATGAAGGGAAATAGTTAATTAGCAGCAAAAACTGGTCACTAATTAAGAAAAGTGTTAGAATGAAAACTTGCAGCCACAGTAGCTCTCCAGGACTGGAGTTGGAGACCCCTGCTCTAATGCATTAGATGAGTACATCGGCCCAGCCACTTCTTACATATGTTTTTGTCAGGAAATCTGTATTCCAACAAAAAAAAAAAATCAGATACAGTAAAGGCAAGCCATGGTTTTCTAAAACACTAAAAATATTATAAAAAACTCAAGTGGAAGCTTACAAAGAGGCTAAATATCAACTAGACCAAGCCATTAAGGACGTCAAAAGCAAATATAAGGCCAAACAAGAAGGCTTTAAAAGTGATCACTGGTTACAAATGTAGGCTTCCCCAATCAAACCAATCCTCTATCTGACCAGCTCAACAATTTTTATTGCAGGTTTGAGAAGCACCCTTCCACCATTCAGAACATCAATCTACTGCTCCTTCCCTCTCAGCGTTTCTTAGTGCGAAGTTCGTTTGCTCTTCCAGAGATAAAAATATTGTTAAGCTCCTTCCAGATAATATCTCTCCATCTATACTAAAGTATTGCACTGATCAGCTGACTTCTGTATTTTCAGACATTTTCACTCAGTCTTTGGCCCAATGCAAGTCCCTGTCTGTATCAAAGAATCCACAATAATCCTTGTGACTAAGCAGCAAAAAGCTTACAGTGTAAATGATGATAGGTCAGTAACACTGACCTCTGTAATAATGAAGTAATTTGAACATCTGGTTCCTTAGTATCTAAAATCTGTCACAAATTCTCTTCTTGAAGCATTTCAGTTTACTTACTGTGCTGACATTTGAGGATGCAGCATCCATCTTGCAGCATTTAGACTCTCCAGCTATGTCAGGATCTTATTTGTAGATTTCAGTTCTCCATTTAATACAATCATAAAAGAGCTTCTCCACATCAAACTCTTCAGAATGAATGTAAGCTATGCCACATTTCTCTGGATCTCTGACTTTAAATAACAGATGTCAGACAGTGAAGATCAGTCAAGGGTACCTGACCGTGAGCACAGGGTGCTCTCTGGGCTGTGTTCTGTCTTCTCTCCTTTTCTCTTTGTATACCAATGACTGCATTTCCAGTAACCAATCTGTTAAATGCTAAAGTTTGCTGATGATACCAATCTGATTGGTCTGATCACAGATGGAAATAAGGTGTGTCACAAAAACGACCATAAGACATTGAGAAGGTTTGGGGCAGCCACCCATATAATTGTTCCTAGCTGCAAAACAGTTGCAAAAACATTGCCATGTTCACACAATCGAGTCCAAAACAGAACTGATTCTCTATGCACAAGATGGCAGCTTTAAAGGCCAGTGGAGGAAGTGATGTCATCAAGACCGGAACCAGAAATAGCATCATTGGCTGCCTCAGAGCCAAAGGAATTCCCTAGAATGGTCTGCAAAAGATCAAGAGGGAGAATTAGTGCACTTCGCCACCCCCTGGTCCGGCGAGGAATCACATGTATTCAAGCCCTTTAGTTTTTCTCCTAAACACGCGTGTGTGACAGGTGCCATATCAAAGGTAGGTGAATCAACTGGCCAGTTGACGCATCCTTCTCCATTTTAACCTTAATTCCTTGAAAACAGCAGAAATTAATTTGGGTTTAGGAGACACTCCTCTCCTTCTACACAACCTAGTTATAAATGATGCCATTGCCAACAGGGTGGGATCATTTAAATTTCTTGGCACAACTATCACACACAGTCTGAACTAGGATGAAAACTGGTCTTATCAAAAAGGCTCAGCAGTGAATGTTTTTACTTTGTCAACTTAAAAGGTTTAACCTGCTTCAAACAGTACTGGTACCATTTTATAAAGCCATCACTGAAAGCATCCTCACTTTCTCCATAACAGTCTGGAATGGCAATGCATCAGATTATTCCAAACTGCAGCACATCATTTGTACAGCAGAAAAGACTGTAGGTCTGAAACCAGACTCCACTGAGGTCCTGTGTGCATCACCAGTTTATGTTTAAGATATTAAAAGGAATTGCCTACAAAACCCAATTAATGTTCTTCTTGTCATCAGTATGTTAGCCATACTGTATAATGCAAATGTAGACATTGTTTAGACATACAGTGTTGCAATTTTGTAAAATTAAAGAAAAACAACATACCGTACATAAATATTCCTTTAAGCTAAAATATTACAGTAGTGCCAGAAAGTTTTTAAGTTTCTAAAATATCATTTTTTTCATAATATGTTGCTTTTATGTTGCCTCTATTTAAAGTTATTTTTATAGTTTTCCTCAATTTAGGACAAACTCCAGCCTGTGTAATCATGTACAAAAACCACTGACCATCAGCACGTATTTCAACCAGGTTGTTACATTTGATTGGCTCCTGCTTGGCTGTTATTGTAACAGTTTATCAAAAGACAATAGAAGTAATCAGGACACTTGCAGTATAGAATTGAAACTGTGCCACTTTGAAGTAAGATACACTTTCTTAGGCAGTAGTACAATAGCCTACACAGAAGGTTATCAGGACCTGGTTTCTTCTTTGATTATGTGATAATGTGGCTGCGAAAATTCTGAAAAAGAGAGCACAGTTAATTTTTTTGTGTCCTTATTTGAAGACCAAAAAAGTTCTAGGTGTAATAGGTGCATAAGCTTAAGTGTAAGGCTGTGTTTTCAGTGACAGTGAATAGTTTAGCTGTTTGTCTTGGACTTTGTTAGACTTTTTTCTGCTGTAAGATACATACATTTATTTTTTTCTACTGCTTTAATGTCATGGATTAGAATGAAGTAGGGCAATTAAATAAAATAAGATATGGAAGAAGATGATCCTCTGTGGCAACCCCTAATGGGAGCAACCAAAAGAAGAAGAAAGGGCAAATAAATAAAATAGGCTAAGTCCACAATTTCTAACTTTTTTTCTGTTTTAATTATATGCAAAATAAAAAGTTAAACTTTAAATATTCAAAAAGTGGCTGAATGGGTCTCAGCTTTGAGGTGCACAAAGAGAAAAGATGCTTAGATTTCAGACAGGTCTTTCAGAGAAGTAATTTTGGAGAGAGTGCCCAAAGAATCCCCAGGAGATGAGTGCAGCTAATTTTAGAACAAATGCACAAATTCATAACTGGATTAAAGTCACTTCCAGTTACAAAACTACTGCCTGCTCATAGGTGCTTTCTTTTGTCCATCACAGTTGTCATACATTGAATTCTAGTTCTTTGTTTGTACTTGAGTCTCTTGGTGCCTTGCGGCCTGAAAGGGGCCTCTGAAAATATATCAGTTCAACTATGATTTACACTTTTGTTATCAGATGAAGTACAAGCTGGTCCTGGTATAAAAAGTTCAGCCACTTTCTGTAATGTAGGTTGGGGGAAGTTGAAGCTGGATGTCTGAATTTTTGTTAAATCTGCTGTCTTAACTGGCTGTGCCACTAAGACACATAGCAGAATGGGCAATGCCCACTTTCTCCGACATGCAGCATTTGAGTTTCACCCACTGTTTTGGAGGACCATGCTGAAAGGAACCGTGTGTGCATCTTCTACTTAATTGAGAAAAAGCCTTTTTCAAAGAAACACAAAATCTTGGTCTGGAAAAAACAGGTATGTATGTAGAAAATCATTTTTTTTAATTTCTTGCTGGCCTTGTGCTGACCAGCAAACATCTGATCACATGGGTAGTTAGCCCTGCTACTAGATGTGTAGTGTACAGTTTGAGTCTCGCAGTGTTTATATGTCTGTTTATTCTTTTTATTTATTTATTTATTTATTTATTTATTCATTTATTTATTTGTTGTGGCCTGTCCCTTTACACATCAGTCCTAATCTTGAGTCATTTCTGTTCCAATTTAGGACGTTTATAGCCAATATGTTTTCCTGAGCAGTGGATAGTTGTGAGTCTCTCACTTTACTTAGCATTTAAATCTATATGGCTTTATTTTGTCAGATGATGACAATGTCAGAGGGTATCAGAATTGTTTGATGCCAATCGAAGTAGACGGGGCAGAATTCTATTGCTTCATTCATTTTTTTCTGACAAGTATGTGAACTTGCATCTTTCTCTTGTCTTTAGCAAAAGAGGGACAGATATTATTTATTAGGTAATTTAAAGATTGTGTGGAGGATTGCCGGCTTTCCAGTCCGGCCCTCACCCCCAGGCCGCTAGGAGGAGCCCTCCGGACAGCATATTCGTGCCCCGAGTTCCAGCAGGGCCTCATGGACTTTGTAGTGTTGTGACACAGCCCTGCTGGATACCTTGGGGGCCGCCAGGAGTCACTGTAAGGGGGCTGGTGGACTCTTGTATGCCCTATAACCCGGGAGTACATCTCAGTCACGTGACTGGAAGAAGCGACGTGCTCCCGGGATGAAGAAAAGGACTGTTTGCCCTGACCCGGAAGGAAAACGGACTTGTGGGTTTGGCTTGGAGGCACTTCCGGGTCAGGGGCTATAAAAGGACTCTGGGAAGCCCAGAACACGGAGCTGAGCTGGGAGGTAGGGTGGCGACGTGTCTGGGCGAGGAGGTATTGGTTTAAAGAAGAGAATATTGTAGTTAATGAGTGTGGAGTGGAGGGTGCTTTGTGCACAGTATAATAGTAAAATAAAATATTATTGTACTTTCACCTGGTCGGAAGAGTGGTACCTGAGGGTTCGAGAGGTGGACACAAGCTTCATCTGTTACAATTGTTAGATGTTATAGGACTCTACATATATATATGTTAAACTCTGGTGTATCCCCAACAGAATTTTCATGCCTAAACCTCCCTTGGACATGTAACATTATGGAACATGTTCCATGGTCTTGGTAGCCATAATGGCATACAATATAACCTTTTCTGGAAGCATTGTCAGATGATGTTTTGTTTTTTTTACTGCTCATGTTTTATTTGTTTATGGTAGTGAAAGTCTTTAAAAGTGATGTACAATGTTGCGTGGAGTTGTCATTTTGTTGTTGCTTCAGGTTCAAGTGGAGGATTCTTCTTGCATTGGAGTGCACTCTTTACTGCATGATCCTTTGTTTGTGGTGTTCATTTGGAGCCTTAGTGTGGTAAAGTGACACCTGGTGCCAAAAGTGAAAATAAGCGCCCTTCTTCAATCAAAATGGATAAAACAAATTTATTGTATTAACAAAGAAAACAAAAAATGATTATTTTTGAATTTTATTTATTTACATAAACAAATTACAATACTTTTGATACATCCATCCATTTTCCAACCCTCTGAATCCTAACTACAGGGTCATGGGGGTCTACTGGAGCCAATCCCAGCCAACACAAGGCGCAAGGCAGGAACCAATCCCGGGCAGGGCACCAACCTACTGCAGGACTCTCACACGCACCAAGCACACACTAGGGACAGTTTAGAATCGCCAATCCACCTCACCTGCATGTCTTTGGACTGTGGGAGGAAACCGGAGCACCCGGAGGAAACACACACAGACACGGGGAGAACATGCGAACCCGGGTCTCCTTATTGTGAGGCAGCAGTGCTACCACTGCACCACCGTGCCGCCACTTTTGATACAATTAACACAAAATATAAAAAAATAAAGAGTCAGGACACAGCAAACATCGAACACTTTGCGCCCTATCAGGCTTAATCAGAATCTAATTAGTTTCAAAGGACCGTATACTTCTTTTCAGGAGCCATTTTCTGCCATGAATTAATTAGGAATAAATATCCATCCATCCATTTTCCAACCCGCTGAATCCGAACACAGGGTCACGGGGGTCTGCTGGAGCCAATCCCATCCAACACAGGGCACAAGGCAGGGAACCAATCCTGGGCAGGGTGCCAACCCACCGCAGTAGGAATAAATATGATAGTTCCAAAATAAAAATAATTAGATTTTCTATTTTATTAAATGTCAGTTCAACATTCACTGTTAGAAAAAATAAAAACATTCAGTCATATTTCCTTTTTTTTCAATTTTTTTATCCAAATCTATAAAACAATATAAACTAATATACTACACAAAATTAACTTACCTTAAATAATGGCAGAAACACACCAAAAGCGTAGAGATACGAGTAGGCAGAGGATCACTATGAGAGCATAATGACTGGTTGTGCATCGCAGTTAAGACAATAAAGGTGTGCAGCGCTCAAGTTGTGCGTTTACATATTAGTGGCATGGCGGTTTTCAAGTAGTACATCATTCTCATTGTTAGTTTACTTAGAATTGCACTTTATTTCCAATAATTCGGCTGTGATTGTAAAAGACAATATAAACACATTTCAATGTGCAAGTTGTTTAAAAAATCATAAAAAATAAAGGGAAATATCTATAAAGGTTTTACTAATTTTCAGTGACATACGTCTTTATTAAATTTTTTTCCTTCTTTTTAACCTAAAACAACCATGTTGTCGATTGGCACCACACTACGGCTTTCTGTTCAATGTCTTCCTTAGTTAGGCCCTTTGCTGTATTGTCTGCAGCTTCATCGGAAAAAGCATTACTCTTTCTCACACAAGAGTTTAGATGCTGAAGTTCCCTTTTTGAAATGATGACTGCTTCTTATCCTTCAGACTGGCTCACTGTTTAGCTTGGCAAATTGGATCTCAGCTGAAGCTCACAAAGAGAATAGTATATTGGCTTCAACTAATAACATTTTATTTTCAAAAAAGAAGGTTTCAGTTCCTTTAGAGTTCCCTTGAGAGAGCCAACTCTTGAAAGAGCCGTATTAGTTTATAAAATGACATTACCCAGCTCCCCTAATGAACCACAGGGACATCATAGTAGGCCCACATTTTAATTTTTATTCCCATTTAAATTACCTTTATACTGTATTTGTACTTTTTAAGGTTTAATTTTTTTTTAAGGTTGTGATATCTGTCATTTCTTATCAAAGCACAGGTTTTCATTTGCATTGCTTTAACCAAATATTCTGAATTATTACCTAATTTGAAATTTGAAATTAGAATTGACAAATATCTTGTGCACATATGACTGAACTTGTTACATCCTTTTAAATAAAATCTGGACTAAAAGAGTACTGAATTTAGCTGCAGAAAAGTTTATAAAAAGTACTTATGCATATGCTTTAATTTTCTGCATGATCCATGAGAGAGTATAGCAGTTCTCAGGTAAGCCTTACAGTCATATTTATATGAGAGTGCATTTACACAAATATGTGTAGGTTTTATACTTTCTCTTAATCTTAGAAATCTTCCAGTAGGGGTACGGAGGTCATTTATTTTTTATACATTGTAAATTCTCTAAATATTAGATGATCCGCTGTAAAGCATTCAAGACAATCGGTAGACAAGACAATATTAATTTTATTGATATAGTTTCATTGAACTGCTGCTTCTGATGAATAAACGACTTATGTTACACATGTTTCTTCAATTCACTGGAGACCATCTTGGAATCACATCATTAACCCTGATTCTTTCAGTAGCAAGTGTCTTGGGAAACAAGGAGGAAAATAATGTTCTGCAAATGCCGGATATTATTTCTTTTTGGAAGAATGGCCAATGTTTAACAATGGATTTTTCTTTATAAATGCTTATGAGACTGGTGGATCTATTTGCACAAAGCACAGTTAAAACAGCTGCAAAATACAGGGAAAGGCTATATTCTTAGACAGGAATCCTAGGCAATGTGAATACCTTCATTCAGAAAATGTGGTTGAAATAGCCCTTATTACAAAAAAATAATATAATGTGTTAACTACGCATGATGTCCCCCACAGCATCAAAGGTGTAACGTAGGTATATCTGTCCTTAGTAAATCTAGATTGCAGTATGTGGCAGGCATTAACTTTATTGTAGACCAACAATCTGACTTTAGCATTGGCAAGTGTGGAGACAAAGATCTTTTAAATATCTGGCAACATCATGGATTCACATTAGGAAGGTGATGTTTGACTTCATTATATTGTCTTTTTGGAACTATGTCTTGAAAATGTCAGTCTCTCAAACAATATTCATTTTGGCTCCATGAACAACTTTCAGCATTACAGTGTATATTACATTAATAACAACATTACAGCACAAATAATTTCAATGAAATCAATGCAGCAAATAAATAAAAACAAAAATACTGCACTGCAAGCATCATGGATTCTAGCTTGGGACATAGATTTAATATGGACTGATTTTTACTCATCTTTTAATACAGATTTTATTTTGTTATTTAATGACATCATCATGCACCACTTTAATTCGTTTTCTGCAATATGCACTGCTATTTTGATTCTTTATTTTATGATTCTGTCTATGTTGCATATAACAATGGTGTTGTTGCTGGTCACATATGACTGATTGTCCTTTTGCAGGACAGTACATAGACATGAGACACATGTCTAGCTGGGCCGCAATTGCTGCAGTGCTGGCATGACTGAGTTGTATGAGGACTCATCTGCTGTACTGATGCATGCGACTCACAGTCAGATGTACAGTTACACTCTGACTGAATAGCATTTAAGGGATCTGCAGAAGACATCTGTGTTTCAGCTATTTCATACAGTATGCTCATTAAAAAGCAAATTTTGTTTGCCAACCAACAGTTAAGGCTTTAGTGAATGTCAAATCATCATCCTCTAAAAGAAGCATCTCAATCAGTTGGTCCATAATCATTTCATGGAGAATTCCAAATTTTGTTGCTGGTAAAATGCAATTGATAGCTATATGTGCGATATCACTACATAGATTAAAGAAAATAAAAAAATGACTTATTGGTTAGTAATTAGATAGTAAGTTACAATCAGTAGAGAAAGGTTATTAGAATTTCTTGTTTTTCTTCCATTGATTTTGACTTTGTTGAAAGATTTTGGGTTTTGTTGGTCATTTTGTCTTTTTGACTTCCTAGTATTTTGTTTCAGTTCTCCCTTCTACATAAAGATGATTTTCTTCTACAAATTGTGTTTTTAAATCCTTATCTTTTAGTACTCTCTTTTTCTAAGAAAATCATTCCAAAAACAGTATGTGAATATAACACAAGCAACAATAAGGCATTTTTAAAAATAAATTTCAAGTACCAAGACTGCATACCACACTCACATTCCGAAAACCTACATGGGGATAGTGTTATGGGTTGGATGATTATTTCAGTTCAACATAAGAGACTTCACCAAAGATAGAACCACAGTTATTTTAAAAAGAAAGTCACATTTAATAACAAAATACCCTTCATCTTTCCAAACCATCACTCTTTGTAAAAATGGCTTTTTACAGTCTGAGCTTAACACCTGGGGCCTCATGTATAAACGGTGCGTACGTAAAAAAATGTTGCGTACACCCACTTCCACGTTTACATCGCGATGTATAAAAACTAAACTTGCCGTAAAGTCACACACATTTTCATGCCAGTTCAATCTCTGCCATACGCAAGTTCTCTGCTCGGTTTTACAAATTGGCACCACCCAGCGACAAAGCAGTGCTACTGTTCCTGTGTGGTTTCCCTTTATTTTTTAGATTCACATCCTTGATGCGGCTTTATCAAATGCACTGAAATTAACTGCATATAGTTTATTAGTTTAAGGCATCTAATTGTAATCAACCCATAACCATATAATGCTGCACAGAATGACCAACTATTCCAACAGCTTTAGTGTTGTCACTTTCAGTGCACCACTGAGTATTTAACCCACTATATCTGAGTGTGGAATCACAGCTGTACAGTAGCTGATCGGATTATCAGGATACAGCATCTAGCACACGCTGCCTCAGCCATGCACACAGTCTTTTTGAACTCCTTCCATACAGTACAGCAAACGCTTCAGAGCCTTTCCTGAAGGGACCTCGTGGTTCAGAAACAGTTTCATCCCAAGTGCTCTAAATGCACTCAATCAGTCCATCAATTGTTCCTGGTAGAACTGTTTGTACTTTTAACTACAATCACCTCACTGTAAAGTTGCACTACAGTTATAATATTGCACAACCTGAGTCACTTTATAAAACACGTATTTACATATGAAGACGAATGGCTTCTAAGTCAATTTAGATTTCCAAGCGCTATCTTCTTTAAGCTCTTGACATCATTTTTAAGATGAAATGCATGTTTATTACATTATACAGATAAGTTTTAAACTCCATTAAAATATTGTATACATTTAATAATTAAACATGTGAAGACACGGTGGACAGCAGCAGCGACGAGCTGGCGCCCATTCAGGGATTGTTCCTGCCTGTATGCTTGCTGGGATTGGCGCAACCCTGGATGGATAGATGGATGGAATAATTAAACATGTCCTACAAAGATCTTTCAATGTTTCATTAAAGTTTTGAAGAATCGGCATTCTAAGCTTATAGATGGCTTGGTATCTATTAAAGAGCTGATCGTGTGACGATTGGTTACTTGAAGAAAGAAAAGGAAGGACAGAAATTGGGGGTTAGTACCTTCGAGAGAGGCAGTACTGCTGCAGTAAATGATTTCATCGAAGGTTGCACACATCACAGCAAGCATCTTTGTTTAATACATGCTTTAATTCCTGTCATTATGAAAATATCAAGTATACGTTGTGAAGGACAGCCGGGTCCCATGCCCGGCAGGGACGACCCTGCTACGTCTGTTCCAGGGGAGCAGCCATGGACACTTCAATACCTCCCCTGGGATGCTTGGTGGCAGCATCCCTGGCGGACGATGATTCCCCAACCTGGCGCATGGCTCCATGGGAGATGGAGTCCTCCACAGCCTGGTTGGGGGCTCGGATGGCCGCTAGGGGGAGCTGCATGGAGTCTGCAGCCCAGCTGGTCGAATCTTCAGCCCCACCCGGAAATGCAATTAGGACCAGGTGATCAAGCACCTGGAACACTTCTGGGTGGGACATAAAAAGGGCCAGCCACCACCACTCAGGGAGCCAGAGTTGGGAGGAAGGAGACGAAGCTTGCGGAGGAGTGTTGGGAGAGAAGAGTGTGTTGTTGCTGTGATTGGGATTGTGCTTTTGGGACTGTGTATTGCCTGTGGGTCACGGGGAAGACGTGCGCCCACAGGTGAAGAAAAATAAAAGTCCTTGTGTGTTTTATACATGCCTCTGTGTCATTCTGTGCAGGGTCGGGCGCCTATATAGCGCCTTTTCTACACTGGCGTAGCCGGCAGGATCCTGGTCCGTCCATTTGGACCGGAAACTGTACCAAATTTGTGTACTAGCTCGGCACAGCACCCAGAGGCACGTATACCACAGCGCGGAAAGCGCAGACAGCACCACAGCGCCGAGCACACTCCCGAGGCAGAGAGTGTGCTCCACCAGAGTAAAGCACTAAGAGCACCCTTTGGACTTCAGCGCGGGGCACGTTCCCGAGGAAAGCGCGCCACTGAGGCCGCAGCGCAAGGTACACGCCGGCAGGAGTGGCCGGCAGACACGCGCAGCACAGCACTGGGAGAGCGCGCTCACAGCTGCAGGCAAGCCCGCGCAGCACAGTGCACTGAAGAGCCCACCTGCAGCAGGAGCCGCTAGACACCGCCGTGATGGGGAAAAAGAAAGCCGGACGGACACAGAAGCCAGCCGCCAGATGCCGACATGCCAACCAGCCCCACGGGTTCCAACCGGAGGTAGGCGACAGGCCCAAGGGTGAAGGGCCGCGGGAAGGGTTTTCCGCGTTCACGTTAGCCTACCTCCTAGGCGCTGAGGGGCGCACCACCTGTTGGTGGCCGGATGAAGTCTGTCCATGGCGTGACGGCGGAGAGAGCTCGGGAGAGAGCAAGGCTGGGCTGTGTCTTCCCTTCGGCCCGAGTAAACAGCTGAAGGAGGAGAGCCTGGATGAGTTTCCTGACGTGGTGTCGCTGCTCAAGGAGCAGGAGCTCCTTTCGGAAACAGGTGAAGGAGGGGAGGGCGTGTGTCAGTTGCCCGCTGAGGAAAGGTCGCAGACGGGGCCGATGGACCTTCTCCCCGAACCTCTTGATTACCCAAATGGGCCTGCGGAGATCCCGCAGGGCCTTGATGGCTCGCGGTCGGCAGAAGGGGACAAGGGGAGCCCAAGTCCACTGCAGACCAAAAAGATTAACTTTTCTTGGGCTGCACGGGAGGTGCAATTTGTGCTCCTGCCCCTGCAGTCCTTGGTTAAGGTTTTTCAGGTCCTGCAGGAGACGAAGGATGGACTGGACAAGACACGGCGCCCCGTTAGAAGCCATTACTGAATGGATTCGGACACGTGGGGCATCACCATCCAGCCTGCAGGACGCAGTGGCACAGGTAGGTGAAGCCTGGGCCGTAGAGGAAAGGGGGCGCAGCACAACAGCTGCAGTTATGGTCAGTACTGCTTTTCAGGCCGCTCCACTCACTACACAAGACGCTGCTGTGATGACAGACAGCATGGCAGAAGAGCGTGCGGAGAGGCAGCTGGTGAACGTCAGCTGCCAAACGACTCCGCCCCGACTGCCCGCGCCTGTCTTATGGCCGTCTAAAGGGGTGCAGACAGCACAGGGTCTCCCTTCTTCCCATAAGAGGATCCAGGCTGTCAGTGCACCCCAGTGGAAAAGGAGGACCCGGAAGAAGAAAACAGGAACTCCTAACAGAGCACAGCGTAAGCCCATTGGCTTGACGGCGCAGGAGGGCTATGCTGCAGAGGGGCGGAAACGTCACGAGCCCTCCTGTGAGCGGTCGAAGGAGCACGGGTTTCCTGCCTGCTTCCGCACTCGCAAGGGTCGGACTGGAGGGGTCGGGTGTGCTTTAACTGCGGCCGCGGTGGCCACATCTGGAGGGGTTGTCCAGAGAGGATGTCCGCGTGGCAGGGACGTCGGGGAAGCACCCCCAGACCTGTTTATTATGTTTTCACAGGGCACAGCCGCGGAGCTAAGAATGCCGACTCCCTGTCCTGGAGAGGACCAGCCCTCACGGGGTAGGCTGATGAGCCCCAGAAGCCGCATCTGAGGGAGGGGCACTGTGAAGTACGCTTGGTGGCAGCCTGCCTGGCGGACGATGATTCCCCAACCTGGCGCATGGCTCCATGGGAGATGGAGTCCTCCACAGCCTGGTTGGGGGCTCGGATGGCCGCTAGGGGGAGCTGCATGGAGTCTGCAGCCCGGCTGGTCAAATCTTTAGCCCCACCCGGAAATGCAATTAGGACCAGGTGATCAAGCACCTGGAACGCTTCCGGGTGGGACATAAAAAGGGCCAGCCAACACCACTCTGGGAGCCAGAGTTGGGAGGAAGGAGACGAAGCTTGCGGAGGAGTGGTGGGAGAGAAGAGTGTGTTGTTGCTGTGACTGGGATTGTGCTTTTGGGACTGTGTATTGCCTGTGGGTCACGGGGAAGACATGCGCCCACGGGTGAAGAAAAATAAAAGTCCTTGTGTGTTTTATACGTGCCTCTGTGTCATTCTGTGCCAGGTCGGGCGCCTATATAGCGCCTTTTCTACAACATCTTAATATTTAAATTGTTCATAGAGCTGTAATATCATGAATGTAATATATTCTGTGTCCTGTCCACAGAATAGAAAGCCCATTTAAGAAGCATGTAGTTATTCACACACATAGAGCACATAAAAGAACACATAGAACGAAGCATTTAACGTGCTACTTTAGTTACAAAGGGATCTGAGAAACTTGTAAATTTAACGATTTTAAGATTACGTGTGAATTCTATGCATGGCGTTATGCATGAGGCCCCTGGTGTACAAGGGGCAAATTGCTTAGAAACAATTTCAATGCCATTTGTTATTGTGTGACAATTGGTATTCTAATTTATTTTTCATAGTTCTGCAACATCTTGGGTGGAATTTGTAATGTTCTTAAAGAAGAGGCAAAGACACACTCAGAACCACATTCCTTATGCTTTTATTCACTAACCTCATAAAACTAACAACATGTGCTATGCTCAGTACTCCCACACTCTCCTGCAGGCTTTATACACTCTAAAAGGCACAGACTATAATAATCAATAACTGAACGTAAAGTAACATACTGGATACAACATCTCTAACCCTTTCCCACCAATTGAAATTACGTGTAAAATGAGGTCAAAAAGTCTTGGAAGTGGGCTGGTTTTGAAAAGTCTTGCTGCTTGAGACTGATAGGTTGATGATTGGTATTCTGGGTGTAACGGTCGACCGGAATATGTGTTATGTACCTGTAAGTTTGTACCTTTTCCCATACCTGTTTTAGTGGTACGCCTTTATGTGCAAGGCCAGCCCTTGATACAGAGGGAGGGAAGCTCCTGGCTTGGAGGGCCAACAGACTGTACGGGGAGGAGCTATCCGTTTGTAAATAGGTGGCGGGAAAAAAGAAGAAGAGGGAGGAGAGAGGAGGAGGAGGCCATAACAGGAAAAGGCACAAGGGAAAGGATTAACACTCTTGGATATCGTCAGGTGAACCCGGGTTCATTGAAAGCCAAATTATTTTTTCTTTCAAGAGGAAGGCATACGGGAGAGGACTTGACGGGCCAGCACTAGGAACTGTTAATCAAATACATTTCCCGGAATAAGATATATGGTCGGCGCCTCATTTCCCCACGCTAGACGGAGCTCTACGCTACGGTTCAGATAAGACTTTAAAAAACTATAAATTCATTGTTCTTTTTTTTTTGTGTTTTCCATCTGCTAAAATCCTTATTAGTTATGTATGTTTTCTAGGGTTTGTGTTGTGATTTGTGCGGGGAGGGGGAGCGCTGCAGCGCGATATTATACATATAAGGTTTTCTGTTGTTGTTGTTGTCCCGGTGATAATGTGTATTGTCTATCAATAATCATTTCAACTTTATCCTGCTCTTGCTGGTGTGTCTCTATAATTTGAAGTGGTGTAGTAGAAAGTAGTGTTGGTCACTCGCGCCCCGGATTATTTAATTATTATAATTGTGCCGGATCTGCGAGCGGTACAGATTATTGGTGGCCCGTATGGGGAGCCGGTTGACTAAATATAATCCACCGTATTTCTTTTTTGCCACACACAAGCCGTCAGGATGTCGACTGAGAGCACTGAGCAGCGGTTTGCCGACTCTTGTGCAACGCTGGAGCGAGGTGAATTGCTAGGTCGCCACATTACGGTCAGAGCACAAGAAGAGGTGGATGAGGCAGCGAGCCTGCTAGACACTTTATATATTTCAACTCCGAAGAGCCAGGGTCAGGAATTTATGGATGCCTCACTGAACTTGCAGCCCCCATGGGCAGAGGTGCAGGTGCAGCTAGACGAGCTTCAAGTCCGGATAGATGAAATGAGTGAAGGGGCGGTAGCTCGGGAAGAAGCTCTGCATGGATACGTGGATTTGGCGGTGGCCGAGTTGCGGGAGTGGGTTCATGTACGTCTAAGAAGTCTGGAACAAAAGCTGGTAGACTGCTTACTGCGGCGCGATCAGCAATGGGAGGTAGAAATACAGGACGCGATGAGGAGGAGTATTACTACGTACTTTCAAACTCCGCGCCGATCGACGCTATTGGTGGAAGCGCGGCCGTCCTACTCCTCTACTGCTGCAGCTACTGTACAGCTGGAGTTTCCAAAACTGGAAACCTCCTGTAAATCGGCAGAGGTGCTTCAATTCATTGAACAAGCAGACACGTTTTTAGAACTGCACCCATTAACGCTAGCTGAATTGATGGGCTTCTTGAGTACGTCTCTACAGGGACCAGCGCGCCACTGGTGGCAGGCGGAAAAGAATAATATTAAGGACTGGGCATCTTTCCGTACGGCTTTTTTGGAGGCCTTCTTACCTGCTGACTACCAAACTGAAGTCGAAGAACAGCTCCTGGCCACTCGGCAGGGTAAATCTCAACCCATCAGAGACTTTGTTTACGAATACCGTGCGCTCTGTCTAAAATGGAACCCCAATATGTCAGAAGAACACATGGTTAGACGCATTCTGGGTGCTTGTAACCCGCGGCTTGCGGTAGCACTTAGGGGCATGGTGAGTTCTGTACAGTCCATGGTAAAAATCGGATCCTTGATCGAGAAGGATTGGGCTGCTATGAGGGGTAAAAAAGATCCTCCCAGAGACACTTCTAGCAGGGATGCACCCAAGGTCAAATATCCGAAGGACAATGACCGGTCAGTGGGGGCTGAGCTCACCATGTTAAGCGCACAGTTGCCCTTACTAGTGGTACCGGTGAGTGTGCGGGACATCATCGGGGATGCGGTCATTGATATAGGGAGCACGTTTACCTTAATTAATCGCAGCTTGTGGGAAAAAATAAAGTTGCCCGGCGAGCTACTGAAGGGAGGCGGCACAGTAAAGTTCTTCTTGGCAGATGGGCGAGCATATGGAGATAGTGGCAAGGTCCGAATGCAGTTTAAATTGCAAAATATATCTTGGGAAGTCGAGGTGTATGTATTGGAGGATGCATTCCTGTCTATGCCACTGCTCCTAGGGCTGGATTCCATCGTGGCAGCCGACATCATTTTACACCCAAGGACTCATGAATACGTAATGCCTGGAGGGGGGGTGTTCAGTTTTGAGGTAAGAGGGCGTGATGAATTACACTGGCCAAAAGTAAATTACTATTTTGCAGTACCAGTTAAAGATATCAGCCCTGTGGAGGAAAGCATTTGTTCTCAGCCCTGCGAGGTGCAACCTATTCTGAGGAGATGGCCCATGGTATGGACGGACAAACTTGGGCGTACGGAGGTTATTCACCATCATATATACACCGTTGATGAAGTACCTGTCCGTCAAAGAGCTTACAGGGTCTCTCCTATGAAGAGAAAGGTTATCAAAGAGTGGGTTGATCGTATGCTGCTGGAAGGTATTCTTGAAACCTCTACCTCGGCCTGGGCATCCCCGGTGGTTTTGGTGCGTAAGACCAATGGAACCTTTCGTTTTTGTGTGGATTACCGTGGACTGAATGCCAAAACTACCAGTGATGCATATCCTATGCCCCTGGTGCATGAAATTTTAGAATCCTTACACAGCGCAGTGGTTTTTAGCACTTTGGATTTACAATCGGGATATTGGCAGGTATGCATGGGAGAAGACAGTGTGGCCAAGACTGCTGTGATCACTTCTGATGGCTTATTCCAATTCCGAGTAATGCCTTTCGGCCTGAAGAATGCAGGGGCATCTTTTCAACGCTTAATGGAACAAGTGCTGCGGGGGCTGATTGGGAAGAACTGTTTTGTCTATATTGATGATATCATTGTCTTCTCTTCGTCAATAGAGCAACACCTCCGGGACCTAAATGAGATCTTCTATCGGCTTCAGCAGGCTCAACTGACCCTAAACATCAGTAAGTGTCACCTCGGACAATCTCAACTTACCTTCCTCGGTCATGTGGTATCAGCAAAAGGTATTGGGGTGGATCCAGAGAAAATCATGGCCCTTGTGGACTACCCACCACCTTCGGACATTAAATCCCTTCAGCGTTTCTTGGGAATGGTGGGTTGGTTCCACAAGTTCATACCCAGATTAGCAGACACTGCAGACCCATTACATCACCTGCTGAAGAAGGGAACCTCATGGCAATGGACTCCGGGGTGCCAAAAGGCATTTGAGCATGTGAAGAAACATCTGATGGAACTTCCAGTTTTGGCACAACCTATTCCACTGCTCACCTTCCAAGTCCAGACCGACGCTAGTAATGTGGGGCTTGGGGCGGTATTAACACTAGAATTACCAGAGCCTACGAAAAAACTCGTAAATCCGTCCCACCTTAAATCGCATCTTAAATCCGTTTGCACCTCTCCGCCAGAATCCTTTGTCATCTAAATGTGCTGATAAAGCTACTAGCAGCCAGCTATTCCATCCCCCCACCGAGTTAGAATGAACTTCTCTCCTAGCTCAAGCCTTGCCTTGATTTGATTACCTGGGATTGAAGTGGAGTTTTACAGTGGAAATAATTCTAGCGTTATTTGGAATACACGCATTTCATGTGTGTTCCATTTCTATAGTTGGCTGTGCAAACACATTTTTAAAACAGAAACGTTTTTCATATTCTAATAGTAAATGACAAAATGTAGGCATAAACTATATAACGTATGAAGCCTGAAGTCCATATATCAAAGAAACACTTTCACAAAAGGTACAAATAAAAGAACACGTGCGCCTTCATGCAAAAAAAAAAAAAAAAAAAAGCCGCGTTAGCATGCCACATTGACTTTCTTACTACAACTGCCGTGGTGGCGTAATGGTATCAGCCCCTGACTGGGAATCAGAGGGTGGCGAGTTTGATTCTGCACGGCTCCACTTCGAAAAGTTAACTGCTCTTATTCTTACAATTTTAGAATAACAATATAAATTTGATTTCAGTCTGTAACAGGCGGTGTAACTTATGATACTGGTAAAGGTTAGCTTTTTTTTTTTTTTTTTTTTAATTCACTTTTCATTCTCGCAGTCACATTCAGAATCAATCCATACAACCCCATCTGACACAGCTGGTTTCACATAAATAAAAGTGCACTTTTATTCAAGACTATAACCGAAGAATAAAGAAAGCAAGTTACAGTTGGTGGTTGATACAACAGCTTGCGTGGTGCAATGTTAAGAACTGCTGATTTCCGATCCGTGCTATATAAAATCATCACATTCAAATATTAACAGTTCCCACACACCCAAGGTCCGCCATTCCTACATTTACAACATGTGTACTTGTTGCAGTGTACACACCTCTCTGTGCTATGGTTCCTATTACAGTGAATGAGCACCTGACACTGTACTTTCTTCCCTGGGGGAAGCTGAGGTCTTAGAACGGAAGTTTGTTGACGCTGTATCATCTTTTCTTTTTCCATCGCCTTTTCCTGTAAGAAGCGATGACGAAGTTCCTCTGCAAGGTGAGCCATGAACACTCTTCTTTTCTCAGCGGACCCCGTGCATGCCTTATACAGTACGTGTGCGTTCATCGCTGCTAGGTCAAGGATGTTGTACAACACAGCAACCGGCCACCTGCGTGTTCCTGTGCGCACTGAACAAGCACGCGCCGTCTGGTCCATGATGTCAACGCCACGCTGGGGGAAAAAAGAAAGACAAATATATGTGACATTTTGAAGAAATCATTTTATCACCAGAAGAGCACCAGAATACTTCGTCACACTAATATTTTTTTCATTAGCATACCTTCATGTGGTTGTAGTCTGTGACCGTGTTTGTTTTTTTTTTTTTTTATCTTGCCCAATCTCCACATCATGGTGCATTGTGCTGAGAATGCAGACAGACTTCATCTTTTTGGGCACATACACTGTCAGCATGGCACTGGGAGATCTAAACACCAGCGTGGAGAATTGTTCGTGTACTGAACTGACTTTAGCTGCAGGTGGAAGTTCCCGTCGCACTTTATTCATGGTGCCAAGCAGAGCTGTATTGCGGTGCAGCAGTCTATTAGCCAGCGAAAGTGACGTGAAGAAGTTGTCTGTTGTTACGGTTCTGCCTTTTTGGATTGCGGCAGATTTGGAGACAAAGTACATGTGCAATGCCACTCCTTATTTAGGAAAAGATCCCAGTCGTCCCACGGGAGAAAGACTTTCCGAGTCTGTGGTCATAAAGCTTATGGAACCATTTCTGGACAAAGGCAGAACCGTAACAACAGACAACTTCTTCACGTCACTTTCGCTGGCTAATAGACTGCTGCACCGCAATACAACTCTGCTTGGCACCATGAATAAAGTGCGACGGGAACTTCCACCTGCAGCTAAAGTCAGTTCAGTACACGAACAATTCTCCACGCTGGTGTTTAGATCTCCCAGTGCCATGCTGACAGTGTATGTGCCCAAAAAGATGAAGTCTGTCTGCATTCTCAGCACAATGCACCATGATGTGGAGATTGGGCAAGATAAAAAAAAAAAAAAACAAACACGGTCACAGACTACAACCACATGAAGGTATGCTAATGAAAAAAATATTAGTGTGACGAAGTATTCTGGTGCTCTTCTGGTGATAAAATGATTTCTTCAAAATGTCACATATATTTGTCTTTCTTTTTTCCCCCAGCGTGGCGTTGACATCATGGACCAGAAGGCGCGTGCTTGTTCAGTGCGCACAGGAACACGCAGGTGGCCGGTTGCTGTGTTCTACAACATCCTTGACCTAGCAGCGATGAACGCACACGTACTGTATAAGGCATGCACGGGGTCCGCTGAGGAAAGAAGAGTGTTCATGGCTCACCTTGCAGAGGAACTTCGTCGTCGCTTCTTACAGGAAAAGGCGATGGAAAAAGAAAAGATGACACAGCATCAACAAACTTCCGTTCTAAGACCTCAGCTTCCCCCAGGGAAGAAAGTACAGTGTCAGGTGCTCATTCACTGTAATAGGAACCATAGCACAGAGAGGTGTGTACACTGCAACAAGTACACATGTTGTAAATGTAGGAATGGCGGACCTTGGGTGTGTGGGAACTGTTAATATTTGAATGTGATGATTTTATATAGCACGGATCGGAAATCAGCAGTTCTTAACATTGCACCACGCAAGCTGTCGTATCAACCACCAACTGTAACTTGCTTTCTTTATTCTTCGGTTATAGTCTTGAATAAAAGTACACTTTTATTTATGTGAAACCAGCTGTGTCAGATGGGGTTGTATGGATTGATTCTGAATGTGACTGCGAGAATGAAAAGTGAATTAAAAAAAAAAAGCTAACCTTTACCAGTATCATAAGTTACACCGCCTGTTACAGACTGAAATCAAATTTATATTGTTATTCTAAAATTGTAAGAATAAGAGCAGTTAATTTCTCGAAGTGGAGCCGTGCGGAATCAAACTCGCCACCCTCTGATTCCCAGTCAGGCGCTGATACCATTACACCACTGCGGCGGTTGTAGTAAGAGTGTCAATGTGGCATGCTAACGCGGCTTTTTTTTTTTTTTTTTTTTTTTGAATGAAGGCGCACATGTTCTTTTATTTGTACCTTTTGTGAAAGTGTTTCTTTGATATATGGACTTCAGGCTTCATACGTTATATAGTTTATGCCTACATTTTGTCATTTACTATTAGAATATGAAAAACGTTTCTGTTTTAAAAATGTGTTTGCACAGCCAACTATAGAAATGGAACACACATGAAATGCGTGTATTCCAAATAACGCTAGAATTATTTCCACTGTAAAACTCCACTTCAATCCCAGGTAATCAAATCAAGGCAAGGCTTGAGCTAGGAGAGAAGTTCATTCTAAGTTGGTGGGGGGGATGGAATAGCTGGCTGCTAGTAGCTTTATCAGCACATTTAGATGACAAAGGACTCTGGCGGAGAGGTGCAAACGGATTTAAGACGCGATTTAAGGTGGGACGGATTTACGAGTTTTTTCGTAGGCTCTGGTAATTCTAGTGTTAATAACAGGGGTGGCTATTGCATTAAACAGATGCTTATATTTGGAAATGATCCAGGCTGACCTACACCAGCAAACAGGTTAGGGCCTTTCTGATGCCACAGAGAGTAAGCATTTAGAATAGTCTAGCTAAGCATTACTATGGTGTAATGGTTAGCACTCTGGACTCTGAATCCAGCGATCCGAGTTCAAATCTCGGTGGAACTTGTGTTATGTTTAGGGCGGAGTGGTGGCGCTGAGGCTAAGGATCTGTGCTGGCATCCCGAAAGTTGCCGGTTCAAATCCCTGTCACTGCCAAAAGAGATGCTACTCTGCTGGGCTCTTGAGCAAGCCCTTAAACCTTCAATTGCTCCAGGGTTACTGTACAATGACTGACTCTGCGCTCTGACCCCAAGGGGTATGCGAAAAGATGCATTTCACTGCGTGTTGTCCTGTATAACTATGTATGTGACAAATAAATAAAGAATTATTATAAAGAATTACTGTTGTCCAATGATGTGAACAATAGACTGATGAACAAACCGAGGCCTAAAATATTGCTGCCTTGTATTATAATATAGAAAGGGAAATCAGGAGCAGTGTTTTTGCCATACGTTACAAGGAAAAGCATAAAACCCATGCCTAGCTGAGCCTCAATTGCCACAGTGCTGTCATGACTGAGCTGTATGAGGCCTCATCTGCTGTACTGATGCATAAGACTCACAGTCAGATATACAGTTAAACTCTGCACCCTGTGGCTCATTGATTGTCTGAATAGCATTTAAGGGATTTGCAGAAGGCATACTCACTTCAGCTATTTTATATGTACATTAAAAAGCAGACTTATTTTGCCAGGCAATGGTCAAGACATTAGCGAGTGTCAAATCATTATCCACTAAAAAGAAGCCTTTTACACACCAGTGGAAGATACTTTTTTTTCATTCAGTTGGTCCCTTATCATTTCATCACATGTAAACCAAATTTACAAGACTGGGCTAAACCCTTTAAATCAGCCACAACACAGATTGCAACACAGGCTCACCAGCAATTTGCTCCCGCTGAAAGCATTGTAGTTGCTTCAAAAGGACACTCTGCTTTTATAGTCAGTGTGTGTCAAGAAGCTCAACAGTGGAATCGTACATGTCAGCTTTGCCAAGAGTCTGTAAAATGTGGAGTCCTTCTGACCTGAGGCAATGCTGAAGAACAGCACACCTTCTGGTACTGGCAACAGCGGTCAAGCACACGGCAAGCAGATACAGTACATTTCAATGGAAGATTTCCATCTGTCTCACAGAACATTTGGTTCACCCGACTGAGGCAAGAAAGGCTTGGGTGGGGGGAGAGAAACCAGCCAAACATTGTCAGCCATCATCATTTGTCAAATTGTGATGTTCTTAAGGAGCGACGAACACACACTCAGAAGTACATTCCTTATGGTTTTATTCACAAATCTATCACACAACTAACAACATGCACTGTGTCACTCCTGCAAATGACATATGTCAGAAAAGATGTGGACCATAAAGATAAATAACTGAATGTAAAGTAATTGACAAAAGCATTACTGAACATATTGCATACAACAGATTTGCTATCAATCTTTCATTAACTCGTATTGTCTGGAGTTCTGCAACAACTGTTGATCATCAAATATTTATAATGAACTTTGTGAGCAATGGGTTTGCTATGTTAGACACTCCATAAAATGACCTTGCAGAGTATTTACTACAATATTAAGATTATGACACGGTGACGGCAAAACCATTAACGATCAGGCAATTACTTTTGATACACATTATAAATGGAGAATGGGTGTGTTAAGAATCATCAATGAATGGTAACAAATAAATGGTTAAAAACAGTTATGAAAGTTAAATATGTGGCTAGGTAATTATGGTTGACCTTCAAATAAAGATTAGTTAAGTAGAAGTTGTGAATACATCATTTTACATTACACAAGCAAATCTTGGGGCTTAAATCTCACTCCAGAAAGAATTTTGAACTTATTTTTGAAAACTAATAATTACCATTCTAACATGTATATCACCTATGTTTTAAACAGTTGAGATACATATGCCTAGTATTTGAGAAATTACCAGCGTAATTTTATTTCATACAAGGATAAACAATTACATGGTTTGTAAGATGAAGCCTACATCTGTACTAGATCCAATCTACTATCACACTGATTAAATTCTGGTTTCATGTCATAATCCCATTTATTATGTCAATAATAAATTCATATCTCGACACTGGCTATATGCCAGCTACTTTGAAAATTGTTTCTGTAACACTAAAATTAAAAAGCCCAATCTTATTGTTAGCAATTTGAACAATACTGGCCTTTGTCTTTCTCTTACCTTTTGTATCCAAAGTTCTTGAAAGTGTTGTGGCTTGTCAATTTATGTATCTGTAACAAGCATTATAATCACTGCTGGAATATTTTCAGTGTTGTTTCCGGGCACAGCACAGCCATGAAACTTCTACCTAAGAATTTACTTATGGATCAGCATATTATTTATGTTAGACCCTAATGCAGAATTTGATACTAACAAATGTTATAATATTTATCATATATGTCATTGCATTGACAGAATTCTAATATTTGAGGTGTACTGATTGGCCTTGCCACAATGTGGGTAGTGCAAACCGATCTTGTGTCCTGTCAGCAGGAGCCATGGCTGGCAAGTGTGTGGTAAGCAGGCTAAATAAGGAAGGCATAACAAGCCTTAAACCCTGTGATATAATAATAATAATAATAATAATAATAATAATAATAATAATAATAATAATAATAATTAATGAGAGATAAATTACTATTTACGAGGCAGTTCTATCTTTTTGACGGAAGAAAAAAGTATAAAAGATCTGCACAGATACTGTAGATCGGATACAGCTGGTACATCTTTTTTGCTTATGATCGATCAGGCAGAGTACTTTTTTATTCCAACAAAAAGACAGAAACATCCTGTAAATCCTTCGTTATTATTATTATACCTTTAAGGTTTTTTTGATTAGGTGATGTGTGAAGGGCTAATTGAGCATGCATTCAACCTGTATTCCCTTTCCTTATATGAACCAAGTGTGAGGAGAGTTAGCCTATGGGACTCAAACATCGGTTTGTGCTACTTTTCACTGGCACTTCTCTGTTTACGATTCGGAGTACTGGCAGAAAATATATGCATACTGATACGTATCTGCACACCCAGAGAACCTATGATTCATGGGATCAGCATTATATAGTCGTGAAGCCCGTGCATGTCAGTATGTGATCTGCACTGCATAGCAAGGAAAATTAGCTTCATAATTGAGCACTAAAGGCATAAAGTACAATGAATCTATACAGAACATAGAATCATTTTTATAACATTCATAAATGTAATCCTCAACTGAAAATACTGCATGTTTTTTTATCTTTTAAATGCATGCGAAGGTTCATATCTGGCAGGAGTAGTGACATCACGCATGGGCAATGCAGCGATTTAAATTATTGGTAGAATACGCTTATAGTTCACATGGCTGCCAACGCTCTGTGATGTTATGTTAGCTTTGCAAAGCATCATTGAGTGCTGGGGAAAAAAATGTTTATCTAAGACGTCCACACTGTGAAATTCCAGAAAAATATTTCAGCAAACAAGGTCATTGACAAAACAGTTAAAGAAGCTATATTTGCATATCTAAAAAGACAACTCACTGGAAGATGTTCCTTGTTTAGAAATTTAATTTTATTAAAGTTTCCAAAAAAAATAAATGGAGTACATTTATTGAAACAATACATACATATTGTCAATAAGATGGAGGTATCCATTTGAAACTTATGGTAAATTTCTGTCCCAAGTATAGTTTGTGTAGTTAATCCAGTTTCATTCTACAATTCAAAGATATACTGAAGTTTGATTAACTGGCAAATTCAACTTTAACTACTTTTGCACATACTTTATTTATTTGTTTCCTTCCTTAGCTGCCTACTTTGCCATGCTTACACAATTTATGTTATTAGATTTATTGTCTAGCGCTGTGTGCTATGTTGCACTATGATGATGTTGTTTACATTTGTGTGAGTGTAACCCTATATAGATTGTCACAAAACAATCACCAGACATCAAAAAGGTTTGGATCAGCCACCCTTTTAATATTCCTTGGCTGCAAATGGGTAATTTTGCTGAGATATTCACGGGTTTGGGTCCAAAACAGAACTGATTTGATAGTGAAAATATGGCGGCTTTAAAGGCCAGTGCAGTAAGTGACGCCATCGGGCCCTGAACCAGAAGTGATGTCATTAATGGCGCTGGGACCTAGTGGGATTTCCCGTGGATGGTCTGCAGGGAATTGAGAAAGAAAGTCAGTGCAGCTCACCACCCTCTGGTCTGGTGTGGTACTACTATTATTCAGGCCCTTTAGCTGCCTCCCAATCACACATGTGTGACAAGATTTTTTCATTTAGTTTAAATAATGAATGACTGGAAGGTGGTGCCAGAAGAACTCCAGTACAGAGAAAGTGAGACAGCTGCCCACGGCCATGACTGTGCAGCAGGTGCGAGCAGTGAAATACTACATTACTCAACCCCAGTTGGAATGTGAGGAGGCAGTCTGGCATGAGGTACTGAGCTGTGGGTGAAAGGGGAAAAGATAAGAAAAGCCATTTCAGTGAGAGAAAAGAACAAAACAGAGAGAGAGAGTGAGTGAGAGATCATAGAAAGTAATTACTTGCCGTAGAGTAATCAAGAGTTTTGAAGTGTCTGTGGCTGTTCTCGCACATGTGAGCATGGGAGCAGACTTATAGGCTTCCTTACTGGTTATAGCACATGGAACAGACTACGTAGAGGCATGGTTCACAATAGGAGAAAGTAGGGTGAGGTATCCATCGAGATTGGTGAAAGGGATCCTGAAGGCATATAGGAAGGGGAACATGGATGTAAGAAGCATTTACTCTTATTTATCCCCTTGAACACAGAGGAGCAGGGATACATGTGGTGATCTGGGGCATTCTGTATAAACAGTGCGTACGCATAGAAATGTTGCGTAAGAACGTTTCCATGTTCAAATCATGATGTATAAAACCTACACTTGGTGTAAAGCCACGCACTTTTCCACGGTACCTCATACCCTGTCGTACGCAAGTTCTCCGCTCGGTTTTGCAGACTGGCGGCACCCAGCGTCAAAGCAGTGCTACTGTTCCTGTGTGGTTACCCTTTCTTAGATCCACATCCACGATGGCGGCTTCATCAAATACACTGAAATTAACCACATATCGTTCATAAATTTAATGCATCTGATTGTGATTAACCTGTAACAATATAATGGTCCACAGAATGGTCAAACTATTCTAAATACCATAACTGCTTTAGCGTTGTAACTCTCACTGCACCTTCTTCTTCTGTCAGCTGCCCCTGATAGGGGTTGCCACAGCGGATCATCTTTTCCCATATTACTCGCACTGCACCACTCGGAGTATTTATATCACTGTATCTGAGTGTGAATCACAGATCTACAGCGATTGGAAAGAGAATTATCGGTATACAGCATCAAGCATTCGCTGCCTCAGCCATTCGCCATTTGAACTGCTCTCATCCGACCAATGCTTCACAGCCTTTCCTGTTCGGACCTCACGGTTCATAAACAGTTTCATCCCAAGAACTATACACGCACTCAATCATTCCATCAAGTGCTCCTTGTAGAACTGTTTGTACTTGCAAGTTACCGTGAAGTAATTGTACTTATGATACAGTTATAATATTGCACAACCTGAACCACTTTATAAAGCGCGTATTTACATATGATGACGATATCATTTTTAAGATGAAATGCAGCAAAAGATGTTGATTATATTATACAGATAAAACTTTAACTACACGGTGTGGCAGCGCTAGCGAGCTCAAGCTTTGTTCGCGGTTTGTTCCTGCCTCGCTCTGTTTTCATGCTGTAGCTGGCGCGACACTGGAAGGATAGATGGATAGAATAATTAAACATTACGAAGATATTTTGATGTTCCTTAAAAGATTTGAAGAATCGGCGTTCTAAGCTTACAGATGGCTTACCGTCTATTACAGAGCTGATTGTGTGGCGATTGGGTATTTGGAGAAAGAAAAGTAAGGACAGGAATTGGGGGTTACTAAGTTTGAAAAAGACTGTACTTCTGTAATAAAGTATTTCATTGAAGGTCACGCATGGCGCAGCAAGCATCTTGCTGTAAGACATCAACAATCACTGCGCCACCGTGTTCCCATGTTTAAAACCATGCTTTATCTCATATCATCATGAAAATGATCACGTATACTTCTCAGTATTTTAATTACTCAGAGAGCTGTAATATTACAAATGTAATGGATTCTGTGCCCTGTCGGAGGAAGAGCACGTAGTGATTTAGGCACATAGAGCACATATAAGATCAAATACACAACAAAGCATTTAACGTGCTACTTTAGTTACGATGGGATTTGAGAAACTAGTAAATTAAACGATTTTAAGATGAAGTTTATGATGTTCTTCTTTAATGACAAAATAAACTACGTGATTAAAGTGGAAATTTCTAGATTAAAGCTGACATTTCATGCTTTTTTCACACTGTGTGCCATTTTTTTCACTGTACCCTAATAAGCTTTCATATGACACTCAGACGGTGGGCTACGAGTCGCCTTTTCACACCGACTTTGAAATGTGACAACTTCTTTATTTTGGGCACTGTGCGACTTTATGAACTTGAGCTTTCGAGTTTCTCTGACACGCTATGTCACTTGATAAACTTCCTTTTGTTGCTTATATAACTGTTGTCACAAAACTCACAATGAGACATAGCAAGGTTTGGGGCAGCCACCTGTATAATTTGGTATCCTGGCTGCAAAGTCGTAAAATGAGATACAGCACTGATGTGCACAAAACCGAGTCCAAAACTGAACTGAGAGAATAGGGAAAAGGTGCAGGCTTTTAAAGGGGAAGACAGGAAGTGAGATCATGGGTCGGGCTCATGAAGGTCTTCAGTCATTGGTTTGAGCCCGGACGTGACATCACAGGGGCTGGAGCCGGCAAGGTCTCCTTCCATAGGCTCGGTCCCGGAAGTGACATGAAGAGAGCCAGGTGGAATCTCCCGTGCTTGGTCTACAGGAAAGGGAGAAAAAGAGTCAGTGCACTGTGCCACATCCTGGTATGACTCGGAACTGCCCTTACCCAAGCCCTTTAGCTGCCTCCCATACACACGTGTGTGGCCTAGCCTTAAGCAACCTGGTGGCGAACTGTGATAAATGAGCTGAAGGAGATGGACCTAACATGGGGTGAAGCAGAACATGTAGCTGAAGACAGTACCTGTTGGAGGCAAGTCATCAACGCCTAAGGCGCCTTTTGGCATGAAGAAGATTAATAATAAAAAAAACTTTTTATTGTATATGTGCTCAGGCAGAGTGCAATGACAATAAAACTGAAAAGTAAAGAATTGAGTTGAAGTTGGACCAGTAAAAACAAGTGTGCCCCTTCTTAGTTCTGCATTGAACCCTGTGCTGCTGGGATGGAGTTCACCTTCTTGGTACCTAACAGAAATGGTGGATGCATATTTATCCATCCATCCATCCAATTTCCAACCCGCTGAATCTGAACACAGGGTCACGGGGGTCTGCTGGATCCAATCCCAGCCAACAGAGGGCACAAGGCAGGAACCCATCCTGGGCAGGGTGCCAACCCACCGCAGGACACACACAAACACACCCACACACCAAACACACACTAGGGCCAATTTTTAGAATCGCCAAGGATGCATATTTATTACAGTAATAATTAATTTTTTTGGTTCCGAAAATGTTGTTTAAAATATTTTCTCTAAAATTAAACAGCCCATGGACATACAGCAGCTTACTCGCCATTCAATATATAAACAAAGAATATACTAAAGAATTACACCTCACCCTCTTTATTACTCTGTCATGGTGGAAGTCATAGTGACTACACATATCTGATCAATAGAATTTCTATGAGTACCTGGATTTAGCTTCAAATAAAAAGTAGATAAGATTCTTGATTTTGCCTGAGAAAATGCAAAGCTCTGTGCACAAGCCTATTCCTATCCATCATGTCGACAGCTGTGCATGGTTTGCGAAACTACAAGGTTCCATTGTACTTTCTTTTCATCAAGAAAATTGATTGTTATTCTTTTTCAAACTTTCACTGCCCAATCAAATTTAAAGGGATGGCCCTGAACTATGATATGGTAAACACTGAATTATAAAACAATGTTTTCATCCTTGAACGCAAACTGTAGGAGAAACAGCACAAATACCAGTAAATCATCTAGTGATCCAGTTTATTACAGCATTAACTATTCAAAGGAGTATCACAGAGTGTTTTAGATAATAAATGGCCCATACAATTCTGTTTAATTTACTATATTGGATATACTTAATAAATACATGATCACAAAAAATAAATATAATATGATTGAAATGTTCCAAACACTGCATTTTATAATTAAATTTGTTTTTTTAACATCATTTGTTTTTTTCTCTCTTAATAGCCAGAAGCAATCTAGAGGTCATACCATGAACACTTGCATAGCTTTATTAAAGTGTAGAATGCTACTTCTCTATAGTATTCACAAAGCCCATACACATGATATCATCAGAATTAACTTTTGTATACAAGATGATTCTTTTTATGTTTACTACAATGAGATGTGGGGAAAAATACAGATACAGTATCAGCACAAATAGGTAATCCCAGTCATAGTAGCTGAGGCACCGTTGTTCCTCAGTGCTAGACTATTTCTAGTTGATCTAGGACATTCTTGAAAATGTCATGAAAGTGCCAAGATCTTTTGTGCTATCTGTCTTTGTATTGCCATGTATAGTATGCTAACAACTTTGTAAAACACTTCAATTATAGAATAAAGATTGATTCACTTGTGGGTGTAACGTGGATATATGAATATGCATGTAGCAGCATTAATTAGCAAAGATGAAGTCACATGTAGAGTAGAACCTATTTTTCCCTGAATCAGCTACATTTCTGTCAAAAGGAATAAACTGTTACAGTTCAACAGGTACAGTTTAGTTCTGTGACAGCAGCAAAGGGAGAGAATGTCAAAAAAGAAATAATTTCAAACATATCAAAAAAGAAAATTCTAAAATCAGTTAAACATCTTGACTGCTGTGTATGACTTGGTATTACCTGACATCTTTTAATGTTACAGAGGGAAGTCAGATTTGCAGAAGCTACAGAGACAGTTATGACCTCTGATAACTTCCATTCCTCCAGTGCTAATGCTGGATATAAAATTCTTTTGCAGGGTTGGCATTAGAAAAAAGGCAAAGCCTTAGGCAGATTTTCATGTTGTTTTTATGAGCCAGAAATGCTGGATCTTCTTCAGTACTTAATTCTTTTTCTTTCTTTTTTTTTGCTGACAGAGGTCTGAAAATTTTGTTAATTTATTTGGCACTCCCCCCCTCTCAACTTCCAAATGCATTAGTACAATTTTGTGTGTCCAAAGTTGACATTGTCACAACCTTGTGACATTCTCTTTGCATCATTTTGTCTTCAGAAAATAAACTATACAGTATAATGATACAATATCTAAAACTCTTTTTAATAGTCAGCCATGTAACATTCATTTTCTAATTGTAGAAGAACTACATGTTATTATTTTCTTTTTTTTATGCTTCTATGTGTCACGCGCGTGTGCCTGGGAGGCAGCTTAATACACTGATGCCTAATCTGGTGATAGTAATTGCCCACGGAATCAGAGGTTAGCGCTTTTTGCTAATGCCATCTCTCTTACTCCCTCTGAAGAATGGAAGATTGATGGCAATTCCATTTCTCACATCACTTCTGTTGTCCATCCTCCTGTACCCACCACTTTCTGCTTGGAACTCATATGACCAGCAGTTTGGCCATCTTTGAGTCATTTCACTGTGTACTCCCATATGAATAGACCTCTACTTTTTCTTTGTAAAAAAATTATTCTCTATTTGATTCTGATGTATACAGGGTCACAGATGTACCCCAAACCTTTTTCTGTCTTTTTCTTGCTTTATATGTGTTATCTTTTATTTTTAGCTTTAGCCAAGCTAATTAACATAAAAATAATGGATTTGCGCAAATGAATAAAATATATTTTATTTTCAGTTCAGCCTGAATAAACATTTCTAGAATTTCTTTATTGGTTCAAAGTCATTGTTTACCTTGTAGAATAAATGTGAACAAGTGAGTCAGAATGAAATATACACGTTATTACTGAGCAAAACCTAAATTTCTATAACACATTTTATTTATTTTGTCTCATCAGCCAAGATGCTTTTCCCTCTATTTCCACTCCTGATTAAACAAACTGCTCCCACTTGTAGAATATTATTTGCAGAATAGGTAATGACATTGCCCTGGGAGCTTGGTAGTGAGCCACAAAATTGAACTTTGAATTCAGGCCATGTTTCTGATTGGCGGGCACTGACAGCCTTTAGATGTGGTGCCAGGCTGGTTGATTGCAAAGGCTAGATAGATAACAAGCAAAGCCTGGTACCTTAAAAGCATTCCAATAAGGATCAGGATTTAAAAATAATAAGAATGGATGGTGAGGGCTATTTTAAAATGCATTTTACACTGGAATTTACCTTACAATCTTGTTAATTACTTATTTTGTACTGTATGGGCAAGTGTAACGAATAAACATTATGAATTTCAGAAGAGGATACAAACAAAGTATAACACAAAGAAATAGTTAGGATAGACATACATTCTTCCCAACAAGAATACTATTGATTCTTTTGCGAAAAGTGACCTAAAATTAAACAGCAACTATAACATTTTCTTAGCCTGTTAATTCTTTAATTTACCTGAAATTTAATTTTAAAAATTTGTTCTTTTTCTAAACTCACCAACTTTGGAGGTAAATTTAGCAATGAATATGGATACTGTTGGTCTAATATAACTGGGTCTATACTACACCATTCTTAAGTTAGTAAATGTTTTGGAAAATTATTCATTGGACTGCTCCTTCGTGCTATATGGGTTGCCTGGCTTCTAAATTTAAAACCTATATTTAACGTCTCAGCAGTATCTATGTAAGTTTGATTTTAAACAAATTGATTGTGACAATCTTGTGAGTTGTTTCTGCTCCATCTTGTTACATATAATGAATTTAGATGTGGTAACATGCCTAAGCCATGCAGACAATCAACTACCCATAAGGTACAATCAAATAAACAATGAAGGTCTTGTCACATTCAACTACATTAACGGTTTCACTTAAGTATCTTTTTTTCACAAATGGGTTTCCCTTGACTGGCATTCTGGATAGTAAGAAATATTAACTTGAAATATATATATATGGTAAATAATCTCTACTATATTTTTGAATATGCAATTAAGAAAAAATATTTTTTTACAGGTTTATATAAAATTTTGCAGGATCCTGTTGTTTTTTATTTTATCTCATAGATCAGCCATTAACTTATCTAATGTTCTAAGTATTAAGTGTACAGATGCCATTATGGTTAAACATGACAGTTTTGTGACAGACATAGAAAAATGAAATTTTTTTGCTTATATGCATTGCATAATAAAGACTATCTATATGCATTGCATAATAAAGACTATCTATCTATCTATCTATCTATCTATCTATCTATCTATCTATCTATCTATCTATCTATCTATCTATCTATCTATCTATCTATCTATCTATCTATCTATCTATCTATCTATCTATCTATCTATCTATCTAATCCCTGTGCTTGAAACATATACTGTTTTAGAATACAGGCAATGGTAAAGTCCCTGAGCGTTTATCGTCCTGTGGCCCTGACCCTTATTCTTATGAAATACTTTGAGCGACTTGTTCTCAGTCACTATAAGAGCAACATCCCCACCTCCCTAGACTAATACCAGTTCACTTACAGGGCAAACAGGTCAACTGAGGATGCTGTCTCACTTGCCTTTCACACTGCCCTGTCACATCTGGAGCAGAGGGACAGCTATTTGCCAATGCTGTTCATCAACTACAGCTCTACCTTCAATACCATTCCCCGCCACCCCCAATAAATTGGCTATCAAATTAAACAACTTGGGTCTCAACTCACACCTGTGTAACTAGATTTCTGATTTTCTCACTAACAGACCACAAACTGTGTGCATGTGTACCTATTTCTCTTCATCTGTAATACTGAACACTGTGGTACTGCAGGGCTATATACTGTCCCTCTCCTTTACTTCCTCTTCACAAACAACTGCAAACCTACCCATGATACTAACATTATAATAAAGTTTGAAGACGACACCACAGTGATAGTTTTGATCTCCAATAATGACGAAGCAGCCTATGGAAAAGAGTTCAAGAATCTGGAGAGTTGAAGCCAGAACAACCTTGCACTAAACTACAAGAAAACAAAGGAACTGATTCTGGACTTCAAGAGACTGAACTACAGTGGTCACCATCCCATAAGCAACAGCGGCGAGAGGGTGTAGATAGTCCAGAGTTTCAGATTCTTGGGAGTCCACATCAGCCAGGACCTGTCATGGACAACAAACTCAAAAGCAATGCCCAAGAAAGGTCTTGAGAGGCTTCACTTTCTGAAGGGCCTGAAGAAAGCACAACTCCCACAACAGCTGCTGGTTAACTTCTACATGTTGTGGACCACCAGGCTGGCATAGCCACCTCAACCCGACAGAGACAAGCATGGGACACAAGTTCAAGGCACACACATGTTTTTTAATTTCTTTTTTCCTTGTCGGGAAACACCTTCCCCCGTTTCCCACAAGTACAGCACAGTCTCACAAGCACAATGCACAAACAATTCTCTTCCTCTTCTTCTTTTCCTCTTTCTTCCTCCACTCCTCCTGTCAAGCTTCATCTTCCTCCTCCCGACTCAGGCTCCTCTAGTAGTGGCTTCTGGCTCCTTTTATACTGCACCCGGAAGTGCTCCAGGTGCTTGATGACCTGGTTTCCGGCAGCATTTTTGGGTGTAGCAGAAGAACTGCCCAAAAGGGCTCAGCAGATCCATGCTTGCTCCCCCGGTCCTTCCAGCGTGGGGGCATCCCAGCCAGGCATGGGGCCTGGCCCCAGGCTACAAGGTGTACCATAGAGTCTGTCATCATTTACTGCAGTATAGTGTAGTACTCTGGCTGCACTTCTGAGAGCAGGAAAACCCACAAGAGTATCATTAAAACGGCTCAGAATTACTGACACTCAGCCACCATCATTGGAAGACATTTTCACTACCTCGGCAGAAAAGCAAAGAACATCTGTAAAGATCCAATCCACTATAGCCATAGCATTTTTACTCCTCTTACCTCTGGCAGGCTCTTCAGAACCCTGCATGCCTGCACTACCAGGCTGAAGAACAGCTTTTACGCCAAAGCAATCAGCCTGTTAAATGCACAGCAATCACAGCTCTTTCCTATAACAGAAACCACCACATCTGCATCAACCACACATAGTCACACACTTACATATGACCCATGTGAAATTCATGACCATTACATTGACTGTAATCTTCACTGTGACTAATTGTTTATTTATTTATGCTTAGATATTTACCTTTACTTTTACTCTGTGTATATTTGGAATTCTTAATAGTAACTGTGCTTCTTATAGTTTAATGTTTACTTAGTTTATTATCTAGTCTTATATACTTTTATCTGAGGCATCTATAGACTTGCTTCATACTATATTTCATTGTATTATACAGTGACAGTAAAGGTATCTTGCATCTTATACATCTCAAATGTGGAGGTGTTCAACTTCAAAATGTTTTATCTACCACCCATAAGTATACCTCTTTTGATTGAACCTGCAGTGAAACGTTTGATACCAGGGGTCAGATTTATAAAACATGCATATGCACAAAAAGAAACTGGACGGTAAAGCTTGCGTATATTTAGTGTAAATCTGACCCATCCCTGTGCTTCAATGCAGTGCAGAGTGCAGCATGGGACTCCCCTCCTCAAATCCAGGGGGCAGTGTCTGAATGCATCAAATGGAAATCTGCTGTACCAGCTAATGAAAGTCTGCAACATTATTATTACATATTGTGGAATACCGGGGGCATACAGGTCCCCAAACCCGGACACAGACAGGCACAGAGGAACAAGTCCAAAGCAACATGTTTATTTCTTGTGGGGCAGTGCTTTTCCTACCTCAATATGGACAAGCGCAAAGCACACAATGCTCAGTCCCTTTTTTCTTCTTCTTCTTTCTCTCCTTCTCTGTCGCCTCCACTCCTCTCCCAGCATGAAAAGGTGCTCTCAGAATGTCCACGGAAGAAAGTCTTAAGGGCCCTCAACAACGGTCCATTTTTCAGCCAAAGCAGAAGTTGGTCTTTCAGTTTACCTTCAGAGAGGGTCCTCTCTGGGCTCCTCCTCCCCAGCCTGCAATATAGTTCCCAAAGCTTCAAAGTAAAAGCTTTTAATGATTCCCCGACCTTTATTTTACAACCAAAAAAATGCTGTCTTAAAATAAATAGCAGTGTTTCCCTCTCCAAATACAAAGAGTCCAAATGTTCAACCATCAAACAAACCTTGTCTCTATTTGACCTTAAAGTATCAAAATATTACAAGTGCAATATGGCCAGTTACGTAAATAATAAATGGTGCATTTAAGGGATTATTAGTAAAAGGAAAACAAGTAACAAAGGAGCAGAGAAAAAACAAAATCCCTGTTTGCTTTCTGAGCCTGCTAGTTGTCTAATGCACTGGCTAGCCTCTTTGCCATAATCCTAAGTGCCAACAAAGAACTCGCCTTCTAACCTCCTCATCTTTGTCTCTCTCTCTCTCTCTACTTTCTCACAGTTCTGGCCTTCTCCCTTCCACCTCTGAACATTTGCCACAAGCCTCCATGAGACTCTAAAGCCACCTCAGGCAAGAGCTACAAAAGCACCCATTCAGGAGCACCTAGATTTGGTTATAGGGCAACCAGAATTAAACTACTATATATACTCACATATAAGTTGGGCCTTGAAACCCGAAAAATCGATCATAAAATCAGATCCTGACTTATACGCCCGTTCAAAAATGTGACACTTAATTTTTTTTTTTACATCTTCTTGCCTCCTCCAATCTCACATCAGTGTCTCAGATGCATCAAATTTTGTTGCAGTAGCACAGTTACCAATTTCTTTTGCTACTTCAACAACGTTTAATTTAAAACCAGCTTCATATTTTCTTCTGATCGAATGCTCCATAGTAGATAAGGGATGCTCTTACGATAAAGGAATATGAGGGTATGAGATACAAAAAACACAAATCAGTGCAAATCACGGTGTTACCTTGTGGTCACGTAGACACAATGCATAGAAAAAAAGGCAGTGTTCTCCATGGTTACTCTCTCAAGTTCCACATTCAACTTATACGGCTGACATTATAAATTATATGATAATTATATGGTAAAATCAAGTCCCGACTTATCCGCGGGAGAACTAATCCGCAAGTATATATGGTAATAACCTTGGGTGTATCTACACCTCTCTAGTCTCTAAAGGTCCAAATTACTCAGGGATGCTTTCATTTTGTTAATAGGTCCTTCCTGGAACTGCTTTGGCCAGGCAGGAAAGTAGTGTTGCATGCCGTTTCACCCTCTCCTAAGTCCTAAGAGCATTCCAAATCAAGGCCTTTCAGCCTTTTTTCAGCCTTTCATAGCCTTTTTCTCTTTCTAATATAAAAGAAAGCCAGGTATCTCCATCATCTGCGTAATGTTACTATATATGTCGGAAAGCATTATGACAGACTTTCTTTGGCTTATTTTTATGGTGTCACCTTCTCTCACCTTCACTGTTACCCCTAGAGGTTTAATTTCCAGTATATTAATGCTGAGGGCATAGTCTTATTCCCCCTAGATGTTTTCTGAAGATGTGTATACTGTGCTGTGCCAGCCAGCCATCCCCTCACAAAGTTAAAAATGCTATTGTTGGACATCAGGCATGAATCAAACATAAAAAAATACTTTAACCCTCAAATATACTGGCTTTTTGCACAGTATTACAGAATGTTATCTTCCATTACTTATTTGTTAACCTTCTCACTGTCTTGAGATTATACTCTATTGCCATTGCCATAGTTGTTGCTAAACATGTCACCTGGGGAGGGGGATGATGTGACATTATGCTTCGGCTTTTCCCACCTGCAAAAGTTGGTGGTGCAACTTTGTTTGCATCCTAGTATTGGGGTAAGTCACAACTCTACCTACTTGCACTTATTTAAAACTTTGACTTTCTGAATTTTGCCAGATTTATTTTTGATTCCTTGACATTGATTTGTGTTATATGTATGTAGTATTTTAGACTTTTTTGAGTCAGAACTCATTTTGGCTTTTGACTCCTCTGTACCTGATTGTTTTTTCCAATGTCATTTTTAGGACAACACTTTTTCAATTGCTCTTTTAAGGACTACTGTTTTTTTTAGAACTGTTTCTTTTAGAGACAACTTAGTTATTAAAGACATTTTTTTTTACATTTTGACCAAGCACTAATTCCAATACCTTGCATATGGTAAGGATAGAAAACAACTACAACTAGATCGAATGAAAGTTTACTAAGTAATCACATAATATAACCAGTATATTAATCATTTCATTACACATTTTCAAATAAGAAATGCAAAAATATTGTAAGGAATAAACAAATCTTCAAATTTTGGAAATGAGCTTTGACATCTTAACAAGAAATTATTATGATTTGTGGTTTTGTCAGTATTTTTTTTTCTCCTGCCAATTGCAATTTCTAGTCATGCTGAATCAGAGTATATCCCGGCAGCATTTGGCACAAGGCCCTAGACAGTATTCCCGTAAATCACAGGGCACACTCACTTCATACAAGACCAATTTAGAGTTAACAGTCACCCTGGCATGCATGTCTTTGGAATGTGCAAGGAAACCTGTGAACATAATGAGAAAGCCTTGCAGACAACAGGAGACCATGCACTGAGAGTAGGTCAGCATTCAAACCCAGCCTTTTGGAACTGTGAAACAGCAGCACTTAACACGGCAGTTTAACTTTGCACAATAACACATTTTAAAATATGCAGTTAGACAAACATCATTAGTTATGTACATAAGGCAGTGTTACAGCAGATAGGTGAAATCTGTCTCATAGCAGACTCAGATTACAACTTGTCATCCCCTTCACTGTGGAGTTCTCTCCTTTTATACATGGACTATTTTCAGGGACTTTTGTTCCTTCCACAGTCCAAAGTCTTGCTGATACATTGATTAGAAAAAAATAAATAGGTGGATGAGAAAGTATAAATTGGCTGAGAAGAACAAGATTCTAAGTTGGATATCCTATGCTGGGTAATATGAGTTTTAAAATATATGGATGGGGTGAAGACTGCTTTCTTCACTGTGTGTTCTTTTATTAATGATACCAATTAAGTTTGTGTTATTGTATTGATTTAGTACGAACAGGACACAAGACCAATTACTAAGAGTCACTTTCATTTTTAAACTATAAAAATAGCACGAGAATATCAAAAGGCAAATCTTCCCAGAGATAGAATTTTATTTTTGATTACATTTACTTCATCATTGCTTTCAACTCAACAGTCTATTTTCATCTTAAAAATATTAAACAGCATTTCACATTAACTGCTTCAACAATTTGTTTGATGAGATGGATCTCTGTGGAATGGTTTTCTTTATATTTATTTTTAGTTACTTTGCTTGGGAAAATGAACAAGCATAATTTGTTTTTTAGGCATCTGTTGCTTTTTCCTTAAAATGATTTTGGTTAATGTATCCAAACCTTTTTTTTTTTCTTTATGGTCACTATCACTTATTACTTAATTTGAAATACATAAATAAAAAAGGCTATCTTTAATTACTGATCTGAACACATACTAAAATGTTTTTGATCTTTGCATCCATTGTAGTTCATAAGTCTGTTTAACAGGAGTGTTTCATGCAAGCAAGGAAGAACGAATGGACTGAGTGTCTAGCAGAGGTTAATATCTGATAATTTACCAACTGAAAAATGAAAAATAAAATCCAGTTGGAATAAAAGACAACTGAGAAGGAAAACAGCAAAGCAAATTTGATTGTCCAGCCTGCAGTGAGAGCTTAAACATGAGTGTTTGACAGCCACAAGCTTTATAAAAGTGTATTGTAGAAATGTTAATAAAAACAATTAAACGTTTTACTGATTTGAAGATAAAAACCATTTAGGAAACTTAAAATAAGTTTCAACCCCCCACTCGCCTTCTAACAAACCTCTTACCACCACACATGGAAAAGTCAGAATTTGCGCCGAAGCAAATAAAACAGCAACATGACTGCACCACAGCAACCACAAAGTATAATTTGCCAATTTGGTGATAAAATAGATTAGGACAAGTTTCAGTGTAACCCCTGCAAAGCTAAACTGGCATATAGTGTTAGTACAGGGTCAATGCTTACTCATTTGAAACTCAAACTTCATGAACTAACAAAGAAAGACAAGGGCTGCTCCAGCTCACAACAGGGGATACTTGACAGCTTTATCTGTCAAAGGTGCAACAGTGCTTGAAGCAAAGCAATCACGAAATTAATGCTGAATATGAATATGATAGGATTGCAACCAGTATCTCTTGTTGAGGATGCTGGTTTCAAAGCTCTTCTTGCATATCTTCAGCCTGAATACATTGTGCCATGTAGGCAAACAATAACAGCCAAATGGAGAAACTGTATGAAGAATGTTGTGATAAAAAACACTGTGATAAAAAATAACAAAACTTTTTAATTTTTCATTATGTGGCAATAACAAGTGACTGCTGAAAATGAACACTTGCTCCAATATGACGGTGACATACCACTATATAAATGAGAATTGGGCTATGGAATCCCTGGTGTTGGTTACCGAGAAGGCATAAAGGACAAGGAGATAAGGCGCAAGGTGAAGAGAAGGGTAGCAAAGGCTAAAGAAAACACGTGTGATGAATTGTATGAGAGGTTGGACACTAAGGAGGGAGAAAAGGACCTGTACCAATTGGCTAGACAGAGGGACCGAGCTAGGAAAGATATGCAGCAGGTTAGAGTCATAAAGGATAAAGATGAAAACATACACAGAAGCGAGGAGGGTGTGTTGAGAAGATGGAAAGAGTACTTCAAGAGGCTGATGAATGAAGAGAACAGGAGAGAAAGAAGGTTGGTTGACAAGGAGATGGTGAATCAGGAAGTGCAATGTATTACCAAGGAAAAGTAAGGACAGCTATGAAGATGATGAAGAATGGGATAGCCGTTGGTCCAGATGACATACCTGTGCAAGCATGGAGGTGTTTAGGAGAAATGGCAGTGGAGTTTTTAACCAGATTGTTTAATGGAATCTTGGAAAATGAGAGGATGCCTGAGGAGTGGAGGAGAAGTGTACTGGTACTGATTTTTAAGAATAAGGGGGATGTGCAGAGAAGCAGTAACCAAAAGGGGATAAAATTGAAGAGCCACAGCATAAAGTTATGGGAAAGAGTAGTGGAAGTGATGTTAAGAAGGTAGGTGATGATTAGTGAGCAGCAGTATGGTTTCATGCCAAGAAAGAGCAATGTTTGCTCTGAGGGTGTTGATGGAGAAGTATAGAGAAGTCCAGAAGGAGTTGGATTGTGTCTTTGTGGCCCTGAGAAAGCATATGACAGGGTGCATTGAGGGGAATTATGGTATTGTATGAGGAAGTCAGGAGTGGCAGAGAAGTATGTAAGAGTTGTACAGGATATGTACGAGGTAAGTTTGACAGTTGAGAGGTCTGCGGTAGGAGTGACGGGTGCATTTAACGTGGAGGTGGGATTACATCAGGGATTGGCTCTGAGACCTTTCTTATTTGCAATGGTGATGCACAGGTTGACAGATGAGATTAGACACGAGTCCCCTTGGACTATAATGTTTGCTGATGAGACTGTGATCTGTAGCGAGAGTAGGGAGCAGGTTGAGGAGACTCTGGAAAGGTGGAGATATGCCCTAGAGAGGAGAGGAATGAAGGTCAGTAGGAACAAGACAGAATACTTGTGTGTGAATGTGAGGGAGGTCAGTGGAATGGTGAGGATGCAGGGAGTAGAGTTGGCAAAGGTGGAGGAGTTTAAATACTTGGGATCAACAGTACAGAGTAATGGGGATTGTGGAAGGGAGGTGAAAAAGAGAGTTCAGGCAGGGTGGAATGGATGGATAGGAATGTCAGGAGTAATTTGTGACAGATGATTATCAGCAAGAGTGAAAGGGAAGGTCGGGAGACAAAGTCAGAGAGGCAAGATTGCAGTGGTTTGGACATGTGCAGAGGAGAGATGCTGGGTATATTGTGAAAAGGATGTTAAAGATAAAGCTGCCAGGCAAGAGGAAAAGAGGAAGGCCTAAAGAGAAGATTTATGGATGTAGAAAGTGAGGACATGCAGGTGATGGGTGTGACACAGCAAGATGCAGAAGATGGAATGATATGGAAAAAGGTGATCCACTGTGGCAACCCCTAATGGGATCAGTTGAAAGAAGAAGAAGATTTAACAAATTTCTTAAATTTTAACATCCCTAGTATAGTCAATTTAGAGTCGAAGGGAAAAATGCATGCTATTGAGGACTATGTTAAGAACCTGATAGCTGTTAGGCAAACCAAATACAGGTTGAATCTTATTACTACAAACACTGTTAAAGCAAATCTCTCAGTTCAACTAACTTTTTTCTGGGTCTGCCAGAATTTCTACAGAAGTAATACTAAGTGAATCTGCATTAGAATAACGAAGGAACTTCCTTTAAAAAGTTTGCAGAATTTTAATACCAAACCTGATGAATTTAATATTTCACAATTGACACTGTTAACATTCTTCAAAGACCATGTTAAAACTGAAGAAAAGAAGAAGAAAAGACGCATCGAATTGAAAAAAAGACATGTGGCGTGAACTTTGGACCTTATTCAAGGTGCTGTATTTGAAGTCATCGACGAGGCTGTATTCACATGGTTTCAAAACATATTTCTGGCAATATTTCTTTGAAGGCCAAGGGGATGGCGATGTCATTCAGACTCAGCTGTGAGTACATGAACCGTTTTTATGATTGATATGGAATTGTAGCTAAGGCAATTTGCAAAGAAGTGTCAGCTGTCTCCCTTCAGAAAGTAAACAAGTGGTGAGCTGGTGAAATGAATAAGATCATCACATCTTACAGCCCAAATGACATCTTTAATGGTCATGTTTAGGCTTGCCTTTTTACAGCTATTACCTTATAGCACAGTGGTATCAAAGACAACCTGTTTCAAATGGGGAAAGAAGTCAAAGCAGCAGCTGACTCACCATTGACAAGTTGGCAAAGACCAATTGCTTCAAGACCTTTCTTCTCTGTGAGTACCACATTAAAGAGAAGCTTGTATGATTCAGGAGATCTTCAGAACATGATTGTAACAGCTTGAAAAGGATATGAAGAAAAGAAGTGGTATATTTTGCTCTTGATTGACAACTTCTCTGCTCGCATGGCTACAATGCTTTGAAAACATGTATGCTGAATTTCTCCCTCCAAACTGTACAGCTGTCCTTCAGCTCTTGAACTTGAGCATCATCTGGACTGTAAATGTACACTACAAAAAGATCATCCTTTTAAAAAATTATTGCAAACATCACCTTTGCAAAGCACAAGCTGAAAATTAATGTGAACATGATCAAATTCAAGATTCATTCATTTCTGGTCTGTGGACTTCAGTTTCAAATTCATCTGCTAACTTCCTAGCCCAGACTGACTTTGACAATGACTTCTTGGTGTCAAGTGAAATCACGGAAGCAGAAATCTGGCTGAGCATTATTGAATCCCAAGGTGACAGTGAAAATAATGACAATAGCAACTTGGTTGAGAGAGTCACTGAAAAAAAGTCTAGTGTTTCTCAGGCCTTTGCTGACTTCCAATATGTTAAAAATGGCCTGTCTTGCTCATCTATTGCTAATGAAGAAGTGTATTGTTTGTTAAAACTGCTGGAAGAGATCTCGTTAACTTCTGTAACCAAGAGTGCTGTGTAAATGAATCCCTATTGTGGGACATTTTATAAATTTAGTCATAAATCACATTTTAAATCAATTAAAAACAAGAAGATAAAAGAGCATAATTAGAGCAAGAGATACAATCAGATTCCTTACCAGGGGTATGTGTATTGGTAACTTAATTCAAACGAAAACAAATAGTATAATACCAGCTGAAAAACAGCTTTATATTTTAAAGTGATGTTTGCTAAATATTCATTCTCTTGGAAATAATAAAATATTATTTACCTTTAAGTACAAAACCTGATTTGTGTCTTCTTACTGAAACCTGATTTAGTAAATCTGACACTATTCCTTTAGCCAAGGCAGCACCAAATGGTTTTAAATTACTTTATAAATCAAGAGACATTGGTTAAGGAGATGGCCTTCAGATAATTATGTGTGATGAACTGCAAGATGCCTCTAATCCTTTAGGTGAATTTACATTCTTTGAGGCACTCATATTAGATATTAAAACAGATTCCATCACAATCGTGGTATTAGTCTTCAGACCACCAGGATTGTATTAATTGTTCTTGACTGAATTTTGTAGTCTTTTAACTGATTCAGTTGTAAATTTTGACCTTGTAGTATTGACCATACCTGTACACTGTAGATGTAGAAACTGACACTTTCACCAAATGATATATTAATATCTTAAACACAGTAGGGTTTAATATAAATGTTTCATGGGTATTTGCTCTTAGCTCATCTATTAAGTGAAATCTGTAATTGCCTTTAACCTATACAGTATGTAAAGTGATTTTCAGGAAATACATTCTTCAAAGTACCTAAATTATGTTTCTTGCCTTATATATAAATCAAGCAAATGTCACAAATTATTTCTAAAATAATAACTTTACACAGGGGCTAACTGTTTACTTTTACAAAATATTTGGTACTAATAAGACAAATTTAGCAAAGTTTTTACAAGTTGTTCCAAATGAGTATATCTGTTATCTAATATTGTATTAATATGGTACCATATTTTTTTCTCAGCTGCTGTCAGTTTCCATTGAATGGGTTCAGTAATTGACAATGAATATACAGCTCCAATGCAAGGCCCTTTAAACACTGTTATACTGATTTTTTCCATTTATTTAGTTTGGAACACAGTTGATCTATTTCAGGATTGAGGGAAATCTGGAAGCTAATAACATCAGGTGCAAGGAAGGTGTCATTCTTGAGCAGGTCACCAGTTCATTACAGTGTACACTTGGACACACACCTGAATTCACTTCAATGAGGAACATATAAGTCAACAATTAACCCAATATACATGTCTTTGGGATACTGGGGAAAAGTTCTAGTACCTAGAGAGGGGAACCCAAGTAGACATGGAAAAAATGTGCAGACTTTATGCAAACAGTGACATGGCAGGCATGCACACCCAGTGTTTAGGACCCGTGAGATAGCAGTGATAACCACTATACCACTGTGCTACCGTAAATGTACTCAGTTAATCTCTTTGCTGGAAATTAATTCCCTTATGTTGAAAATACTGAGACAGATGGCAAAACAAGAACATCTAGGAAGCACAATATTACTCTATGATCTAAAACATATAAAAAACTCAGGATAGCTAAATGTTATAGAAAATAAAAAAGCCAGTTGAAAATCCTGAATACTCAGTTTGAACACATAATCTATGAAGCAGGCAGTTTATTTAAATAAAGAATTCAATAAAATGCACAACTTAGTCTTGCATGAAGAAACCAGCTACATGAAAATCTGAACATATGTGGATTATCGTTGAATTGAATTGAGTACTAATGGTACATAGCATGATCATAAAAAGCAACATTTTGTCATATTCAGATATTTTCCCAGAAAGTTGATTTACAAAGAGCAACAATTTAAGGATTAGAGATGGATTAAAAATGTAACAGGTATTACGAATTTGCAGACAAAAATGTCAGACAAATGTAAAGTTCAGCTTCCCAAGAATTTTTGTTTTCAGAATACATGCATGATTTTCTTCATTGTGAACTTGTATCTTGGTTCATTAGCAATAGGTTATGAATGCAATCATAAACATATTGTATTCAAATGTCTTCATAAAAACATTAATTCCTAAATAACATCTCATTAGTTTTATTGAATCAGCACACAGTTTAGGTTTTATTTTTGACCCTAGCATGACATATAAAATAAACATTACAAAACTATCCAAAACATGTTTTTTCCTTCATAAAAACATTGAAAGATTAAGATGTTTTATATATATGCAAGATTCTGAGAAATTAATAAATGCATTTACAGTATTTGTTATTCACTGGCTGTTCAAATCATTCTTTATATAGCTTTTAGTTATTTCAAAATGCTGCTGCAAGAACTATTACACTAACCAGAAAATGCGAACACTAACTCCAGCACTCAAGTCCTTACACTGGCTCCCAGTTAAGCTTACGGTTGATTTCAAAATCCTCCATTTAACCAATAAAGCCTTAAATGGCCAAGGCCCTGTGTCAGAAGGGGACCTTGTTTTTCGATTTCCTGGATAATCCAGTTACTGATTGTGTCAGGGTTGTCTGTGTAGGTATTTACTGTCTTGCAAAGGAGTCACCGCTTTGAAGTCTGGCTGGTTGAGTATACAAACAATAATGTGATAACAGAACTGGTCCTTCCTTGGAGGATGTCTGTATTTACCTGAAATTAACATGCTTGACAATATTGGTTTCTAATCAGCAGATCTGTACTCATTAATGGTTGGTAACAATACATTTTGTTAACTTGTGTTTTCATTAATTGTTAAACCCAGGAAATTTAGATGTGCCATTGATTAAACTGATTGTCCAGGACTGACAACAGCAGGGACTGAAGGAGATTTAAACTCCTGGACAGCAGAAGGCAAAAAAGGGACAGTCCACAGAAAACGCTGCCAAGACACTTGGACAGAGCACAGGGGCTCGCAGGCAGACAAGGGTACGTGGCTGGCATGACGTGAGGCACAAGGACGGCAACACTTCCAGGGAGGAAGAGACAGCTCCACAAGGAGACGCCGGATGTGGATTCAGCGATAGAGGGAATCCGCATGAAAGGACCAAGCAAAGCTGACAGACGAGAAATGAGGCGTGCCTAGGTCACAGCAACACAAGGAGCCCAGAGTGGAAGAAAAAGGAAAAACGAAGAGACGCTGACAGGGATTCAACAATTTGACACAACTTCTGTTGGGAAACGAGTGTCCGGGGAACAGAGTGCATCCATGGACAGTTGAACAATTAAGTGTTGGGGTAACACAGTGCACAAACTAGACTCTGCACCACTAAAGGTTGTATCCTCCAATTCTTGTTTTTAACGAACTTTTAAAGTGTGGACTGTGTGTTTTCCTTTTTAAAAAAAGGAAATTAATTCCTGATATGTTTAGATTTTGTTATGTTCGTTTATCTTTTTAATGTACCTGATATTGTCTTGTGTAATAGAACTTACTGTTGTTTTTTTCTGAAATTACTGTTGTGTCTTTCATTGTGTGTTTACTCACCGCCCAATTTAAAGAAACCTGTGTGCTATTATAGGTAAATTTCGGGAGTTCCCAGTCTCTTAAAAAAACTGGGTGGCATAGTCGGATATTTTAATGGTGTCTAAGTTAGATTACCTGTAAGTGGGACCAGACACCTGTTACACCTGCTTACTCATCTGAGGTTACCATTACTTACAAACCAGCACGCATATTGAGATCTCAAGATGCCAGCTTACTTAAGATTCCAAGGATTAATAAAACAACAGTGGGAAGTAGAACTTTTAGATACAGGGCCCCAAAGCTGTGAAATGAATCTGCCTGCTAATATAAGAGAGGCCCTTTCAGTCTCAGCTTTTAAATCCCTGCTGAGGACTTATTACTTTAGTCTAGTATACCCTACCTTGAGCTGCTGATTAGCTGTGCATACTATATTTCTGTCTATTAGTCATTTCTAAAGAAATATAAGTATCACAATGTTTTTAAACTGTTACTACCCCTTCTCTATTGTTTATTTTCTCTGTATCTCGATATGGCACTTGGTGCCACTATTCTGTTGCCAGGTTGCTATCCTGCATATGAAAAAGTCATCTTGGATACAGGGCCTTTGGAATTATAAGATGGAAAGATCCTCTCATAAGATTGTATGGCTAGCACAGACAGAACATAGAAAACCCAGATATGGGTAGGTGACCAGTTAGCCAAGCTCTCCAGGGGTCTCATGCATAACACCGTGCATAGAATTCACACTAAAACATTTCGTACAGGCAAAAGCGGAAATATGTGTACTCACAAAAAAATCCAGGTGCATAAATCTGTGCATAAGCTAATTTCCACGTTCTTCCGCTACATAAATCCCAGTCTGCATGAAATGTAACACTTGTGCACATGCCTGTCGTCTCTCCCAGACTCCTCCCAGAATTACACCTCTTTGAATATGCAAATAAATATAAATAGCCCCTTATGTTTTGCATTCTGTGAAAAGGCAAATGCTCAGGGGAAAAAGAAGAATTTCAGCGAATACCAAGTGGAGGCAAGGAAAAATATACTATTTATTGGTTTAAGGAGTGATATAAACAACAAAAGGATGTTGATCGAGTAACAGAGTGGTGGAGAAACTCGATAGTTCAAGTTCAGAAAGTTGCAAAGTGCCCAAAATAAATAAGAAGTGGTCAGATATCAAAGTCGCAGAGAAAAGGCGAGTTATAGCCCACTGTCTGAGTGTGATATGGAAGCGTATTAGGGTACAGAAAAAAAGAAAAACAAAATAGGGACACAGTTGAAAAAAATGTCAAAATGTCAACTTTAATCTCGAAATTTCACGTAGTTTATTTTGTCATTAAAGTAGAATGACGTAAACTTCATCTTGAAATCGTTTAATTTACTAGTTTCTCAGATCCCATCGTAACTAAAGTAGCATGTTAAATGCTTCTTTCTATGTGTTCTTTTATGTGCTTTATGTGTGTGAATCACTCCGTGCTTCTTTCTCTTCCGCCGACAGGGCACAGAATACATTCCATCCATCCATTATCCAACCCGTAATATCCTAACTACAGGGTCACGGGGAGAATACATTACATTCATGATATTACAGCTCTATGAACATTTTAAATATTAAGATGTATACTTGATATTATTTTCATAATGATAGAAATTAAAGCATGTGTTAAACATGGGGACACTGTGGCACAGTATTAGCAATGAGCTGGTGCCCTGTCCAGAGATTGTTCCTGCCTCCCGCAAGATGCTTGCTGAACCGTGCACAACCTTCGATGAAATAATTTACTGCAGCAGTACTGTCTCTTTCAAACATACTAACCTCCAATTCTTGTTCTTACTTTTCTTTCTCCAATTAACCAATCACCACACGATCAGCTCTGTAATAGATACCAAACCATCTGTAAGTTTAAAACGCTGATTCTTCATAACTTTTATGAAACACTGAAATATCTTCATAGTACCTGTTTAATTATTCCATCCATCTATCCATCCAGGGTTGCACCATTCCCAGCAAGCATACAGCACGAGGCAGGAACAATCCCTGAATGGGTGCCAGCTCGCCACTGCCGCTGTCCACCGTGTCCTCACATGTTTAATTATTAACAATATACATTATTTTAATGAAATTTAAAACTTATCTGTATAATGTAATAAACATGCTTTACTGCATTTCATCTTAAAAATTATATAAAAAGCTCCAAGAAGACAGCATTTGGAAATTCGAATCGACTGAGAAGCCATATGTGCTTTATAAAGTGACTCCGGTAGTGCAATATTATAACTGTGGTGCATGTTTACAGTGAGGTGATTGTATTTATAAGTATAAACAGTTCTACCATGAACACTTGATGGACTGATTGAGTGCGTTTAGAGCACTTGGGATGAAACTGTTTCTGAACCACAAGGTCCCTACAGGAAAGGCTTTGAAGCGTTTGCCGTACTGTATGGGAGAAGTTCAAATGGATTGTGCAGATGGCTGAGATCAGCTACTGTAGAGCTCTGATTCCACACTCAGTTACAGTGGGATAAATACTCAGAGTGGTGCATTGAGAGTAACAACGCTAAAGCAGCTATAGTATTTGGAATAGTTTGACCATTCTGCGCATCATTATATTGTTACAGGTTAGTTACAATCAGATGCCCTAATAAACAACATGCAGTTCATTTCAGTGTATTTCATAAACCCGCCTCAGGGATGTGGATCTAAAAAAGAAAGGGAAACCATACTGGAACAAAAGCACTGCTTTGATGCTGGGTGCCACCAGTTTGCAAAACCGAGCAAAGAACTTGCGTAAGGCAAGGATTGAGCTGGCGTGAAAATATGCGTGGTTTTACACCAAGTTTAGTTTTTATATATCGCTATGTGAGCGTGGAAACGGGCGTACGCAACATTTTTGTGCGTATGCACCGTTTATACATGAGTCCCCAAGACTGTAACTTTATTATTGACTTTCTCTTGTATGATTTTAATGTCCACTCTTGTCACCTGGCCATAATTTATCAATTAATTAGTGGACAGATATTGTTGATTTCCATTTAGGTTTAATCTGTTCTACCTTGTATGTTTGTGTATTTTGTGTGTTGAGGAATTTATATGTGTATCACTTCTGTATTTAGTAATTAGTATAATCTGTGCTTGTATTTTAACAGAGAATTGTTCACATTCTAAGCCTGCACTCAGCATAAAAATTGTATTGTAATGTATTGCTATGTCCTTGTATATACTAATAGTAATGCAAATTCTAAAAATGAAACATTAGAATTTTAAAAAGCTTAATTAAATGGTACAAAACTGTATAGTAATAGTAATATGTTTAATCTGATCAGAGACTAAAGCTGATTGATTTCATTTTATTTTAAATTCATATTAGGATTTTCTCAATGAAACCTGCAATGTCAGTGCTGAAATCGGCTTAGCCTTTCTACAAAGACCTATTTTTGAATGGAATAGTTCACAATTAATCACATTAGGATCATCAAATTAAAAACAGAATCTCTAGGATTAAACTTTGTTTCAAAAGTAATCATTTATTCACTTCAGAGTCTGAATGGTACATTGTGTGCTTTTAGGTTTAATTAATGTATTTGAATTTAAATCTATCTACTAATATCAACCACATATCAGGAAATACATTATGCTTTGCTATTACTTGCTTTGAAATAGAAAGAAACTAGTTAGTTTTGCACGTGTTTCCCTTTTCAAGCAAACATTTCTCTATGTAACTCATGCTAAAAAAATATTTATTTTTATCATTATACATTTAGGACACAGCCAAGCTGAGCAGAACTATTATTATTTAATTATTACACATTTGATACAGCATATCATTTTTTCTTTGCCATTTTTATAATTCATAGGTTTAGCCTTTTGCTTTTTAAGGTGAATGCAATATGTAAATAAACATGATTAAAATGTGACATTTCTAGGATCACACCATGTATTGGGTAGTAAGAGTTATAATTGAGAGCCAACATCTGAATGCTGAGTTAAAAACATCAATGTGTCTAAAACTTATGCAGCATCCTGACAAGAACTTTCCTAATGTTTCTAGCCACATCATTATAAGCATCAGCTGTTAAATATCTAGGATACAGGATAGTGAACCAAAGCTTAGGCCTGGCGAATCTACTCTAAAGCTTTAAAACTATAGTTATGCACAAAAGGCATGAATTTTTATTGGACTGAGCAAATGATATAAAAATGCAAAACAGGAAATCTGCAGATTTTAAATTTGTGTATATGATATAGTAGTAGTAGGCTGCTGTACCATGTTAGCCATTATGGATGCAGTGAGAAGTGAGAATATATATTGTTATAATATTTTTATTTTGTCATCTCTTTGTTGTAATGGCTGGATGATACGGCAGGAAGGATAAAACATTGACAGGTCAGGAAACATTTTTTATTGTCTGAGCATCTTCATTTTGAGCCAGTGAGTGAACACACAACAAAACAAATCCAAAAGATATGAAGGCCAGTATAATCTTCTAATTTCCTTGATATTTCAGTTTTCAGTTGGTAATTTTTATACAAATTAATGTAATTAGTTTTATTAAAGTCAGAAGCTATTATATTGTTATTTATAAAGACTGGCTAATGTGGATCTTTATTAATTTAAATCAGCTGATGTTTATAATTTTTTTTTTGGGTTGAAATGTATTCCTTTGAATTGTAAACACAATTTTTGCATTCATTATTACACTTATAAGAAAAAGTGCTTGAAAATGCCTAACTATTAAACTAGGACATTCTAGGACAAAGAAAATGAGATATATGCACAATTTATCTAACTTCAAATTTTGTTCTCTGATAATAAATTACATATACAGTCAGAAGTCTTATTTCTTTTAACCAAGTATTCACCCATGACTCTTAATTGTTAACTATTTTTACATAATGCCTAATAGTAGAGGTGTGTTTCTAGACTAGAGCATTTATCTGTGTGGTGATTGGTGAAATGCTTCACAGTCATTATATGTAAATGAACTTAGCTAATTTAAAAAAGCTCTCTGTTAGATTTCTTCAGTCTGCCATGATGGTTTGAACAAGGCACGTGGGGGCTTCATCAGCTGGTGTAAGTAATGGATGTCCATGTTTGGATTTTATATCGTAGTGCCGTCCATGAGGCGTGAGTAAAAAAACTGGTTCACGACAAAGATATCTGTCAGGAAGCCTTTAATAATTAACTAAACAATATCCAGAATTATTTAGCAGTACATTTGCATTGAATTCAATGAAGTAGATGCTGCTTAACAGGTTGTTGCTCTAGCTCAGAGTAAGATGCTCTTTTAGTGAGCGTTCATAAACTAAGCCTGTGAGCAAATAACAACAAAAAACCTGTGCTTTTACTGTACATGACAACCAAGATAACTCACCATGTGTCAAATTCACACTGAAATTTAGAGCAGTTAAAATAACAGCCCTGAACTTTTTCTGGTCACTACAATATATACAGATGGCTCTAGATGTTTTTTTCTGCAACACACTTTATATTAGTTATTAAAATAAATACCAAATTGTTTTATTTATTTAAATTTTAACTTATGTTTTAAATAACAGTGTAAAGATTTGTTTTTAAATTTAGTTAGTGAAAAATTGTATTAAAATTGCTTTTAATTTGGAATTGGCAGTATTAGTTGATATTACAGGGAAAACAATCAGTAAATGTTTTCAGCCATGGTAAACCTATCATAGTGCACCCCTAGATAAAATCACAGTGACATTTCACCCTCCATGTAGAACACAATGGCAACAAGTACTTCTTGTAATGCAAATAGAGGAAAAGTATAAATTGTACATTTCTTTGCTCTCAGCAGTACAGATGTGCTACATATGGATAAAGAAAATTATTCTCAAAAAGGTTCACGTGTAAACACTAAAGAACATACCAGAAACTATTGTGGCACCCGGAAGGGGCTCATGCCCGGCCGGGATGCACAGGAAGACAGGAGGAGGGCTCATTCCTCCTCCAGACCGCGAGGGGGCATCTGCCCTGGTTGTATTGGGGGCCACGGGTACAGGGCTTGGAAGCCCAACCCTGTAGGAGCCCATGGTCACCGCCAGGGGGCGTCCCCCTGCCTGAAGGACCCTGGACTCCAGTACTTCCACCACTCCAGGCAGTGCTGGGGGGAAGAAGAGAGGAACACCCGGAGTGCTTCCGGGAGGACAGCCGGCATTTCCGCCACACTGGGGCGTGTCCGCGGGATTGCCGGTGCACACCTGGAGCACATCCGGGTATGGATAAAAGGGGCCACCTCCCTTCATTCGAGGCTGGAGTTGGATGGAAGCAGGACAAGGTGACAGAAAGAGAGAAGGAGATGGTCCGAAGAGGCAGAATGGTTGGCCTGGACTTTGGGGAAGATTGGGGTTTGTGGCACTTGAAAATTGTAAATAATAGTGTAAATAAACGTGTGTTGGGTGACATGAGTGTGTCTGCCTGTCTGTGTCCGAGCCAGTCTCCACAATGGCATTCCAGATGGGACGATCCGCCTGTTCCAAGGTGGGGAACCCCAGAAAAAAATAATTTTGTGGACAGCTCGGCGCAGCAGGTGCGCCCACACACGTGCCTACAACCCCGCAAGAAAATTTTGCTCCACGGATCGCGGTCACGAGGTTCTCTCCTGGTGCGGCGAAACATCGACGGGCATTACCTGGGTGCAGCGGGCTCCAGAGAACGTGCTGTTGCGGAAGGCGTCCGGGACGGCGCGGTGTTGAGAGAGACCATGCCGGGGATGTTTCCCCGGACAGATGGGACCCGTGAGGTGAGTGCCCTGCTTGTCAGCAACCAGCCCTGTGGGGCCGCATGTGTTCTATCTTTAGCAGGCAGGGGCTGCCTGGATCCTTGTCGGTGGCAGACTCGCGCTGGTCTGCGGGGCTTCCAAGAAGCGGCAGCAGCAGCAGCAGAGGCTGCGGAAAGGGAGACGCTGCAACCCAAAGAGCCAGCTCGTCACCGCACTAGGAGGAGAAGAGCCAAAATGTCCGCGGACCGGAAGTCCCTCCCCATGACAGGCACGGGATTGGCCGGTGTGTCTTGGGTTCCAGCCAAAGACTGTATAGAGGCGGGACCAAGAAATGCCAGGCCCGTGCCAGGGGGAGACCCTATTGGGCCAGAGGAGGAGGCCCACAGGAAGCAGTCGAAGCAAGGGGCTGACAGACAGGTAGGCTGTGCGCTGGCTGACTTCCTGTCTTTGACAGTAGTGCTGTGTGTCTTGGAGGAGTTCCTTCAGGCTGCAGCGCCGCTGTTACAGATGCTTGGTGCGCTCCGTGCAGACCTGCAGGAGCTGGAGGTAAAGGCGGGCGCGTCATCACAGACGTTGCATGCTGCAGTGGAACGACACATCGCTGGATCCTTTGGCCGGAGTCGTATGGTGGGGAAGGTAAGTAAAACTGACCCCATACAGCATAAAGGAGAGCCCACTGAAATTGGCCATGATCCGAATGAACGGTATCGAGTAGGGGGATCTCCGACAGCGGATGCGGTGGTGCAGGCTGTTCGCGAGGGTAGGGGGAGCTACATCGAGAGGGCAGACAGGACAGGGGCCGATGAGTGCCCTGGGTCCTAGCGCCCGACGCCCCAAGCCTGCGACAGTCTCCCGTCGTTCTGTATGGATGCAGACGGGCTTGGATCTGTGCATTTCCCGTGCGCAGACCCAGACCGTCGGGGCGTCCAAGAGTGATAGGAGGAATCGAGTGGTGAATGCCGGTTCCTCCGATAGGAAGGGCCGTGCAGCTGGGTGCGCACGTCCAGAGAAGGGCCATCCTCTGCGGAAGCAGAAGGAAGCTCTAGTGCCGGTGGAGGAGACGACAGTGCGAGTGGACCCGTCAGATACAATCAGATGGGCAGGGAGCCTGAGGAGTAGGTGCCGAACAGGCAAGTCACGGGGTGCGCTAGGAGGGGAGCGCGCTGCCAGTGCGCAGCACAGAGGGACGTCCCTCTTTCTGTTTTGGTTGTAGGAACGGACCCCGGATGCGCAGTAGGGCCTGCTTCGTTGGGGAACTGCCATCCCGGGATGGACCACTGCACTGGAGGACTCTTCACTGGCGATGGGGCAGCCCCACAACTGGCGGAGGCTACAAAGGCGCAAGGGGCGCGAAGACCTCGGAGGGGGTGCCGAAAAAACTAGTTCCAGGGTGCCGGATTGGACCCTGGACAAATAGTAGGACTCACTTCAGGGTTGAACCACCCTCACGGGTTGTGTCGCTCAGACCAACGTGTCTTCGCTGGCGATGGGGCACTGTGGCACCCGGACGGGGCTCATGCCCTGCCGAGACGCCCAGGAAGACAGGAGGAGGGCTCATTCCTCCTCCAGACCGCAAGGGGGCATCCGCCCTGGTTGTATTGGGGGCCACGGGTACAGGGCTTGGAAGCCCAACCCTGTAGGGGCCCGACCCTGGAATCCAGTACTTCCGCCACACCAGGAAGTGCTGGGGGGAAGAAGAGAGGAAACACCCGGAGTGCTTCCGGGAGGACAGCCGGCATTTCCGCCACACTGGGGCGTGTCCGCGGGATTGCCGGTGCACACCTGGAGCACATCCAGGTATGGATAAAAGGGGCCGCCTCCCTTCATTCGAGGCTGGAGTCGGGTGGAAGCAGGACAAGGTGATAGAAAGAGAGAAGGAGGCGGTCCGAAGAGGCAGAGTGGTTGGCCTGGACTTTGGGGAAGATTGGGATTTGTGGCACTTGAAAATTGTAAATAATAGTGTAAATAAATGTGTGTTGGGTGACATGAGTGTGTCTGCCTGTCTGTGTCTGAGCCAGTGTCCACACTATGCAATCAACAGAAATGAAACCTTGCATTAATAATAAATGAATAATTATTTTTATATGAAGACATTCCACTAAGGGCGGCACGGTGGTGCAGTGGTAGCGCTGCTGCCTCGCAGTTAGGAGACCTGGGTTCGCTTCCCGGGTCCTCCCTGTGTGGAGTTTGCATGTTCTCCCCGTGCCTGCGTGGGTTTCCTCTGGGCGCTCCGGTTTTCTCCCACAGTCCAAAGACATGCAGGTTAGGTGCATTGCCGATTCTAAATTGGCCCTAGTGTGTGCTTGGTGTGTTTGTGTGTGTCCTGCGGTGGATTAGCACCCTGCCCGGGATTGGTTCCTGCCTTGTGCCGTGTGTTGGCTGGGATTGGCTCCAGCAGACCCCCGTGACCCTGTGTTTGGATTCAGCGGGTTGGAAAATGGATGGTTGGATGGACATTCCACTATATATCATAAAGACTTCCCTGAATTTGAAGGACATCTGTTTATGCAGGATATTACTTGCAATAAGCAGGAATGATTGCATGAGTTACATAACAAGCTACAGTGATGGAACTTAATTAATAAAATGTTTGAGGTTGTTGGGGAGAGGTTTGGTAGAGATCCCCTAAAAACATCAGACAGGTGTACAAAGCTACAATTTGGTATAGAAGGAGGTCTGTGCTCTTTTATGGTGTGCTTCTGCTGGAACAGGTGCTGAAGGCCCGCAACACCATAATGAAAGAAAAATTTCTAGAAAATATATGCTGGTAGTACTTGTATAAACATAAAAATTGATTTTTCACTTTCATACTACTGTAATAAATGCACAGAGTGCTTTCTTCAAGTATGTAGGTAACTTTTTCAAATAGAACAATATAATTGGAAAGTGGAAGTGAGTGATCGTAAGTAACAAAGAATAAATGAAATCTTATAGATATTTGTGCAGGATGGTGTTTAAGAGCTCTAGTATCAAAGATCAGCTCAAAGATCTAAAACCATTATGCATTCCAAATTGTCATTCAAGTACAAAAACTAATTTAATAATAAAAAAAAAATGAATCAACATTTTAAATAAACACTTCACCCAAAAATGATATTTTTGTATATGCCCATTGGGTTGTGTTCTAATGAACTCAAACACAGACTGCATGTGGTTAGTAACATACAAAAATCATGTTTGGGTGGAGAAATCCTTTAATCATGGGCCAGCTTTCAGATTATATTGTGAAACAAAGTAAGTATTATATAACTCCAACATGGTGACTGGCCAGTAAGTAATTTGATAGATCAGCAAAGAAAGTAGAGCAGTGGTTCCCAACCTTTTTTTGGCCATGTTCCACCTAGGCCTCTCTAAAATCATGATGTCCCCCACTGTAACATATACTTTATTCTTATTATTACCTATTCAGAAAGTGAACTCCTACTCATGTAGAGGAAGCCCATAATGTCATTAATTTGGTCTAAACAAGCTTCTAAAGAACATGGAAACAAAACAGGGAAAGGATAGTTGAAGTACTGACAATGAAATCACTAAGAAATTGTTAAAAAAAAATTATATAATAGGAAGTAATATGAAAATACAGCAAGTACAGTTTTGAAAAAATATAAGAGACATGATATTCATAAATATAAAAAACCTTTAATGAAAGCTTTTACTATAATATTTTGATTTTTTTATATTTTTGTTATATTGCAAAATTTTATAATCATTGTTATAATTCATATTATTTTAATGGTAAAAATGATTTCTAAGTAGAAAGTCGGTTGTACAATCATAAATTAAAGGGTTCTTCACCATCCCTTCTATGTTTATATAAATATATAAATGTTTCTGTAAAAAATAAAAATAAAAATTATTTGTTTATTTTTTTCTATCATATTTAACAGTGAATTTCTGTTTTTTCATTTTATAAATTGTTTAATGTACCTAAATTCTCAAATTGCCCCCCTAAAAAATCAAATTGCCCCCCAGTGGGGCGTGCGCGCAACATTGGGAATCACCGGAGTAGAGTGTTTATAATATACACTATACATTATATTATAATATATACACAATATAAATTTTAATATGACATACCATACTTGCCAGGACTGAAGAGCACACTGTAGCTCACAACAGACAGTAAACAACCATAACAACGTAGACTGAAAGGGCAACATAAGATGTAAGCTGCAGACACACAATTTCATTATTTTAATTATATTTTAATAATATTTACTGGCCACATATAGAGTAGTACAACATCTGTATTAAGTTTGAATAACATAGCTTAAAAAGCTTGCATGCTGCTCATGTAAATAAAAGGGAAAAAGCAGTACAACTAGAAAGTGTAAAGCAGTTTTAAACAGGTGTCATTCACCTTGACAAAAAGTAAGTAATATTTTATTATTTTTAATTTAGAGGATGAAAAATACATTATTGTTTAAGCCTTACAAGAGAGTCTGCATACGTAAGATTATTGTCTATTAAATATGGATCCAGAGAACACTATGGTGTGTATCCCGCATTATCTGAGGGCACAGTTATGGAGGAACAGGTTTTTGAAAAACACATAAAACACAAAAGCTTCCAACACAGTAGAAAATCAATTTTAGCCATACAATTAACGGAAAATGTGAAATTGAAGAGTAAATTTAAGACTCAGTGGTTTAAGACACTTTTTCGAGATTTGGAACATAATAAGTATAAAAAAAATATAAGCATAAAAAAGGACATGCAGCCTAATTGTCACAAAACTGTTGCAGGTACCAAATGTTTTCAGAAAAAAATGCCCCATAATTTGCAGAAGGTTTCAGTACTTTGTATATGACTTTTGCTGGAATTCACAAAAAATGTCACCCTGTGTCCCAAAGAAAATGACCCAAAAAGACATCAATTGGCATATCACTGTTTATTTTATTATTATTATTATTTTCTTTTTTTTCTGCGACAATTACATAAGGCATACATCATAATGGTCAAAATAGATTGTGGTGGATGGCCGGCTAAATATTCCGGCCCTCACCCCCAGGCCGCCAGGTGGAGCTCTCCCGACAGCATGGAAGTTCCCCGAATTCCAGCAGGGCCTTATGGACTTTGTAGTTTGTATGCACAGCCCTGCTGGATACCATGGGGGCCACCAGGAGTCGCTGTAGGGAGGCTGTCGGACTGTTATGTGCCCTATAACCTGGAAGTACATCCTGGTCACATGAACAGGAGAAACGATGTGCTTCCAGGTTGAAGAGAAGGACTTTTACCCTGACCCGGAAGTAATGAGGACTTGTGGATTGTTGGGCAGGAACCACTTCCGGGTCAGGGGGTATAAAAGGACACTGGGAAAGCCCAGACACTGAGCTGAGCTGGGAGGTAGGGTGGTGAAGTCTCTGGGAGAGGAGGATTGGTATTTGTATTTGGATTATTTATTATTATATGTGTAGTGTGGAGTGGAGGGTGCTTAGTGCACATTATTATTATAAAATAAAAAAGTCTTGGACTTTTACCTGGTGTCTGGCGTGGTACCTGAGGGTTGAAGAGGTTGATAAAAGCCTCTACTGCTACACTGGCAACAACAACAACAACAACAACAACATTTATTTATATAGCACATTTTCATACAAAAAGTAGCTCAAAGTGCTTTACATAATGAAGAAAAGAAAAATAAAAGATAAATAAGAAATTAAAATAAGACAACATTAGTTAACATAGAAAGGAGTAAGGTCCGATGGCCAGGGTGGACAGAAAAAACAAAAAAAAACTCCAGAAGGCTGGAGAAAAAAATAAAATCTGTAGGGGTTCCAGGCCACGAGACCGCCCAGTCCCCTCTGGGCTTTCTACCTAACATAAATGAAATAGTCCTCTTTGTAGTTCGGGTTTTCACAGAGTCACTTGATGCTGATGGTCATACAGACTTCTGGCTTTTAATCCACCCATCATTGTTGGATCATCATGGTGCTTTGGGTAGATGGTGGTGGCGCACGCCACCACCAACAGGACACCAGAAAAGGAAACAGAAGAGAGAGTAGGGGTTAGTACAGATTTTGAATGAATAGTTATTATAATGAATTGGATATACAGAGTATCAGGATTAAATTACAGTGAGGTTATGAGAAGGCCATGTTAAAATAATGTGTTTTAGCAGTTTTTTAAAGTGCTCCACTGTATTAGCCCGGCGAATTCCTACTGGCAGACTATTCCAGATTTTAGGTGCATAACAGCAGAAGGCCGCCTCACCACTTCTTTTAAGTTTTGCTCTTGGAATTCTAAGGAGACACTCAGTTGAGGATCTGAGGTTACGATTTGGAATATAAGGTGTCAGACATTCCGATATATAAGACGGGGCAAGATTATTTAAAGCTTTATAAACCATAAGCAGAATTTTAAAGTCAATTCTGAATGACACAGGTAACCAGTGTAGTGACATCAAAACTGGAGAAATGTGTTCGGATTTTCTTTTCCTGGTAAGGATTCTAGAAGCTGCATTCTGCACTAATTGCAAACGATTGATGTCTTTTTTGGGTAGTCCTGAGAGGAGTGCGTTACAGTAATCTAGCCGACTGAAAACAAACGCATGAACTAATTTCTCTGCATCTTTCGATGATATAAGAGGTCTAACTTTTGCTATGTTTCTTAGGTGAAAAAATGCTGTCCTAGTGATCTGATTAATATGCGATTTAAAATTCAGATTACAATCAACGGTTACCCCTAAGCTTTTTACCTCCGATTTGACTTTTAATCCTAATGCATCCAGTTTATTTCTAATAGCCTCATTGTATCCATTATTGCCAATCACTAAGATTTCGGTTTTCTTTTTATTTAATTTGAGAAAGTTACTATTCATCCATTCTGAGATACAGGTTAGACATTGTGTTAGCGAATCAAGAGATTTGGGGTCATCAGGTGCTATTGATACATACAGCTGTGTGTCATCAGCATAGCTGTGGTAGCTCACGTTATGTCCCAAGATAATCTGACCTAATGGAAGCATGTAGATTGAGAAGAGCAGCGGACCCAGGATAGAGCCTTGTGGAACACCATATAGAATATCATGTGTCTGAGTTATAATTACCACAACTAACAAAGAATTTTCTCCCTGCCAGGTAGGATTCAAACCAATTTAAGACACTGCCAGAGAGGCCCACCCATTGACTAAGGCGATTCTTAAGAATATTATGATCAATGGTGTCAAATGCGGCACTCAGATCTAAGAGGATGAGAACAGATAAATGGCCTCTGTCTGCATTTACCCGCAAGTCATTTACTACTTTAACGAGTGCAGTTTATGTGCTGTGATTTGTTCTAAAACCTGACTGAAATTTATCAAGAATAGCATGTTTATTGAGGTGCTCATTTAACTGTATAATGACTGCCTTCTCTAGAATTTTACTTAAGAAAGGCAGGTTAGAGATGGGTCTATAATTTTCAAAAGCAGAGGAGTCGACATTATTTTTCTTAAGTAGGGGTTTAACTACCGCAGTCTTAAGACAGTCTGTAGCTAATGACGAATTTACTATGTCAAGAACATTATCAATAAGCACGCCCGATACTTCTTTGAAAAAATTTGTTGGTATTGGGTCAAGGGCACAGGTGGAGGGTTTCATTTGAGAAATTATTTTATGTAAATCAGGTAAATCTATCCTAGTGAAAGACTTTAATTTGTTTATTATGGAGTACTGGGGTTTAGGAGGATCCTTAGTGTTGGGGAGATATACTATGTTATTTCTAATATCATTAATTTTTTGATTGAAAAATACAGCGATCCCCTCCTTTAACCGCCACCTTATCGTGGTGGAGGGGTTTGCGTGTCCCAATGATCCTAAGAGCTCTGTTGTCCGGGGCTTTATGCCCCTGGTAGGGCCACCCAAGGCAAACTGGTCCTAGGTGAGGGATGAGACAAAGAGCGGTTATACAAACCTCCTATGATGGAAAACAATTTTGGATGGCATTTTCCCTTGCCCGGACGTGGGTCACCGGGGCCCCACTCTGGAGCCAGGCCTGGAGGTGGGGCTCGATGGCGAGTGCCTGGTGGCCGGGCCTGCACCCATGGGGCTTGGCCGGGCACAGCCCGAAGAGGCAAAGTGGGTCCCCCTTCCCATGGGCTCACCACCTATGGGAGGGGCCAAGGAGGTCGGGTGCAGTGTGAGTTGGGTGGTGGCCGAAGGCGGGGACCTTGGCGGTCCGATCCTCGGCTACAGAAGCTGGCTCTTGGGACGTGGAATGTCACCTCTCTGAAGGGGAAGGAGCCTGAGCTAGTGCGCGAAGTTGAGAGGTTCCGGCTAGATATAGTCGGACTCACCTCGACGCACAGCTTGGACTCTGGAACCAATCTCCTTGAGAGGAGTTGGACTCTGTACCACTCTGGAGTTGCCCCCGGTGAGAGGCGCCGAGCGGGTGTGGGTATACTTATTGCCCCCCGACTTGGAACCTGTACATTGAGGTTTACCCCGGTGGACGAGAGGGTAGCCTCCTTTCGCCTTCGGGTGGGGGGACGGGTCCTAACTGTTGTTTGTGTGTATGCACCGAACAGCAGTTCGGAGTACCCACCCTTTTTGGAGTCCCTGGAGGGGGTGCTAGAGGGCATACCTTCTGGGGACTCCCTCGTTCTGCTGGGAGACTTCAATGCTCACGTGGGCAATGACAGTGAGACCTGGAAGGGCGTGATTGGGAGGAATGGCCCCCCCGATCTGAACCCGAGCGGTGTTTTGTTATTGGACTTCTGTGCTCGTCACGGATTGTCCATAACAAACACCATGTTCAAGCATAGGGGTGTTCATATGTGCACTTGGCACCAGGACACCCTAGGCCTCAGTTCGATGATCGACTTTGTGGTCGTGTCGTCGGACTTGCGGCCACATGTCTTGGACACTCGGGTGAAGAGAGGGGCGGAGCTGTCAACTGATCACCACCTGGTGGTGAGTTGGCTTCGATGGTGGGGGAGGATGCCGGTCAGGCGTGGTAGGCCCAAACGTGTTGTGAGGGTCTGCTGGGAACGTCTGGCAGAGCCCCCTGTCAGAAGTAGCTTCAACTCCCACCTCTGGCAGAACTTCCATGCCTCTATTGTTGAGGCAGCTGACCGGAGCTGTGGCCGTAAGGTGGTCGGTGCCTGTCGTGGCGGCAATCCCCGAACCTGTTGGTGGACACCGGCGGTGAAGGATGCCGTCAAGCTGAAGAAGGAGTCCTACCGGTCCCTTTTGTCCTGTGGGACCCTGGAGGCAGCTGATAGGTATCGGCAGGCCAAGCGGAATGCGGCTTTGGTGGTTGCTGAGGCAAAAACTCGGGCGTGGGAGGAGTTTGGGGAGGCCATGGAGAACGACTTTCGGACGGCTTCGAGGAGATTCTGGTCCACCATCCAGCGTCTTAGGAAGGGGAAGCAGTGCAGTGTCAACACTGTATATGGTGGGGATGGTGCGCTGCTGACCTCGACTCGGGACGTTGTGGGTCGGTGGGGGGAGTACTTCGAATTCCTACTCAATCCCATTAACATGCCTTCCAATGAGGAAGCAGAGCCTGGGGACTCAGAGGTGGGCTCCCCCATCTCTGGGAATGAGGTCACCGAGGTGGTCAAAAAACTCCTTGGTGGCAGGGCCCCGGGGGTGGATGAGATACGCCCAGAGTTCCTCAAGGCTCTGGATGTTGTAGGACTGTCTTGGTTGACACGCCTCTGCAACATCGCATGGACATCAGGGACAGTGCCTCTGGATTGGCAGACCGGGGTGGTGGTCCCCCTCTTTAAGAAGGGGGACCGGAGGGTGTGTTCCAACTACAGAGGGATCACACTCCTCAGCCTCCCTGGAAAAGTCTATTCGGGGGTTCTGGAGAGGAGGGTCCGTTGGACAGTCGAACCTCGGATTCAGGAGGAACAGTGTGGTTTTCGTCCTGGTCGCAGAACAGTGGACCAGCTCTACACCCTTAGCAGAGTCCTGGAGGGTGCATGGGAGTTCGGCCAACCAGTCTACATGTGTTTTGTGGACTTGGAAAAGGCATTCGACCGTGTCCCTCGGGGAATCCTGTGGGGGGTACTCCGGGAGTATGGGGTACCGGACCCCCTGATAAGGGCTGTTCGGTCCCTGTACGATCGTTGCCAGAGCCTGGTCCGCATTGCCGGCAGTAAGTCGAACCTGTTTCCAGTGAGAGTTGGACTCCGCCAGGGCTGCCCTTTGTCACCGATTCTGTTCATAACTTTTATGGACAGAATTTCTAGGCGCAGCCGGGGCGTTGAGGGGGTCCGGTTTGGTGGGCTCAGGATTGGATCACTGCTTTTTGCAGATGATGTTGTCCTGTTTGCTTCATCAGGCCGTGATCTTCAGCTCTCTCTGGATCGGTTCGCAGCCGAGTGTGAAGCGGCTGGGATGAGAATCAGCACCTCCAAATCCGAGACCATGGTCCTCAGCCGGAAAAGGGTGGAGTGCCCTCTCAGGGTTGGTAGCAAGATCCTGCCCCAAGTGGAGGAGTTCAAGTTTCTCGGGGTCTTGTTCACGAGTGAGGGAAGAATGGAGCATGAGATCGACAGGCGGATCGGTGCGGTATCCGCAGTAATGCGGGTGTTGCATCGGTCTGTCGTGGTGAAAAAGGAGCTGAGCCGCACGGCGAAGCTCTCAATTTACCAGTCGATCTATGTTCCTACCCTCACCTATGGTCATGAGCTATGGGTAGTGACCGAAAGAACGAGATCACGAATACAAGCAGCTGAAATGAGTTTCCTCCGCAGGGTGTCTGGGCTCTTCCTTAAAGATAGGGTGAGAAGCTCAGTCATCCGGGAGGGGCTCAGAGTAGAGCCGCTGCTCCTCCACATCGAGAGGAGTCAGATGAGGTGGCTCGGGCATCTGATCAGGATGCCTCCTGGACGCCTCCCTGGTGAGGTGTTCCGGACACGTCTAACCGGGAGGAGGCCCCGGGGAAGACCCAGGACTGGCCTGGGAACGCCTTGGGATTCTCCCGGAAGAGCTAGAAGAAGTGGCCGGGGAGAGGGAAGTCTGGGCATCTCTGCTCAAGCTGCTGCCCCCGCGACCCGACCTCGGATAAGCGGGAGATAATGGATGGATGGATGGAAATACAGCGATAGCCTCACAGGTTTTACTGGAAATACTTAGGAGGCATTCCTTTGAGTTACCTGGGTTTAACAGACGATCAATCGTCGAAAATAAGACTCTGGGATTGCTAGCATTGTTATTTATAATCTTAGAGAAATAGCAGCGCCTCTCAAGACGAACTGTGTTACTGTATTCTGTTATTTTAACTTTTAATATTTCATAGTCAATAGTTAGTTTAGTTTTCCTCCATTTACGCTTAGCTCTACGGCATGTTCTCTTTAAATCAGACACTCTTTGGGTCTTCCATGGTATAACAATGCTAGAAGATTTTTTAACTGTCTTTTCAGGTGCAACTAAGTCAACAGCAGCCCTCACTTTAGTATTAGGCGTAGTCGGCAGGATTCTCTGGCCGTCTGTTGGCAGAGGACCTGTATTTAAAACAAATATTGTGTACGGAGAAAACCCTAAGAAGGTCACGCTCGAACGCACGGAGGTGGACACACTACCCTCTACGGAGAGCGTTGCGACTGTGAGCCTTGCTAGACTTCAGACCGCGATGGGGAAGAAATCCGGCAAAAAGAATGGGAGTTGCCCAAAGGAGCAGACCCTAACGGACGCCGAGAGTGTGGACTTACCTGATGGGCAGTGAGGAAGACCGGGCGCTGTTTAAGGCCGAGCAAGCCTGAGCAGGGCGACAGCAGGGATGCTGTCAGATTTCGGATGCAAAGGACTACCTAAATGCACTGGGGATAAATCTTCTAAGTTCCGAGGTATGTGCCGTTAAAACGCCCGAGACGCCTGGGATTTTATATTCTTATTTTGCAGAGGCCAGTCCGCCGATAACAGACGGGCAGGCAGACGCCTGCCTCACACCTAGGCAAGAAGGCCGCAACTCTGAGAAGGTGAGCCATTCTAGGAGTCAACAAGGACGACACTCATTCGACAACGACGGTCACGTGGACTATCCTGGTGCAGGGTGGGTATACCGTTATCAAAACACGGAGTCACTTGACCAGGAAGAGACCTGCTTATTCGCAGAAACGGGTCTCGTGATTTCGCCCGAAGGCTGTCGGGAGGAAGGTCAACAGCAGTCCGTCAGTGAGGTCGGTTATTCCTTGACGGATCCGAGCTCCCTGAAAGGGAAGGGGGAGGCGAGCGAAGCAGCGCTAACAAGTGAAAAAGGTAAAGAGGAGCGGGAGGTGACTGAACGGTCCTCCGATAAAATAGAAAAGGAGGATTAACAATGCCAGGAGCGGACGTGCTCATTGGCTCCCGGCTGGCAGGTAAGGAGAAGGCGGAAGCAAACTTACCTCCGGCCAAAGTAAATAAATTTGTGGATGTGCGGGCACTCGAGGAGGTAATCGAGCCCGTACGCAGTCTATTACAGATGTTGCTGGGACTGAAAAAACAAGTAGAGGAGCTGGGAGCAACAGCCGAGGTGCCGCTGAGGAGAATGGAGTACCTGCGGCGATTAGGCCGAGAAGCCCCGGTCCTGATTAATGAGGCGGTACAGTTAGGTCTAATCCGTACCGTACAAAATAAAGGGACACAGTGTGATCAGGCCCCGCGGTTGATAAGTAGCGGGTGCCAAAGCTCTGTGTGCCCCACAAAAGAGAGCGGAACGATAACGGAGTGGTCGGGGGAAGGACCGATCGAGCCGGGGCTGCTGTATGAGACGGCTCCCCGGAGCAATGCGGACCTCAAGACCCCGACCCGCGCTATAAGGGAGTTACCAGTGGTAATAGAAGGGGCGGGGGAAGCGCCGATCGAACCGGTGCAGCTGGAAAGTGCTGTCACCTGGAGCGATACGGCGCTGATTACGCTGCCTCTGCGTAAACGTAGCTCAACAGGCGTGCAGACTGCAAAGGGGCTCTCTTTTTCCAATAGAGAGACCCAAGCTGTGCACAAGCCCCAGAGTAAGCAGAAGATCCCCAAAATAAAACGCGGGTCTCCTGACAAGGTGGAGAAACGGGCTGAGAGCAGCAAGGCGGCCATAAAACCTTCCTTGGCGGAGAGGGGGGCAGAGACGGAACTGACAAAATTCCCGAGGTGTTTCCGGTCTCGTCGAGAAAGACAACCAGGAGGACGACGGCTCTGTTATGACTGTCATCGGCCGGGCCACATTTGGTGAAGTTGTCCTTGGAGGACAGGGGAGCAGAGGGACAGCCGATACACTGTTCCCCCTAGGTTCTCTGGGGGATCTAGACAATACAGCCAAGGCCCAACTGACGTGTCCTCCTGGAGGAGGACCTCCCTCGCGGGCTTGGACGCTCCGCCCCAGTTGGCTTCGCTAAGGGGGGGGAACTGTGGTGGATGGCCGGCTAAATATTCCGGCCCTCACCCCCAGGCTGCCAGGTGGAGCTCTCCCGACAGCATGGAAGTTCCCCGAAATCCAGCAGGGCCTCATTGACTTTGTAGTTTGTATGCACAGCCCTGCTGGATACTATGGGGGCCACCAGGAGTCGCTGTAGGGAGGCTGTCGGACTGTTATGTGCCCTATAACCTGGAAGTACGTCCTGGTCACATGAACAGGAGAAACGACGTGCTTCCAGGTTGAAGAGAAGGACTTTTACCCTGACCCGGAAGTAATGAGGACTTGTGGATTGTTGGACAGGAACCACTTCCGGGTCAGGGGGTATAAAAGGACGCTGGGAAAGCCGAGACACTGAGCTGAGCTGGGAGGTAGGGTGGTGAAGTGTCTGGGAGAGGAGGATTGGTATTTGTATTTGGATTATTTATTATTATATGTGTAGTGTGGAGTGGAGGGTGCTTAGTGCACATTATTATTATAAAATAAAAAAGTCTTGGACTTTTACCTGGTGTCTGGTGTGGTACCTGAGGGTTGAAGAGGTCGATAAAAGCCTCTACTGCTACAAGATATTGATTAGATAGATCATAATCTTTGCCATATATTAGATTACAGAAGGTGTAAAATACATTTCATTGGCAAGTTCAAAAGGTCTGCAATGCATTAGTCTAAATGAAAGCAGCTAGCAGAGGAATAACAAAAATATATATGTCTATACAATATTAGACAGCACAGTAAAACATCATTTAACATCGTCTGCTAAAATCCTGCTCTCTACATGGAGTTTCCTTTGTTGTATTTCTTCCATACCCCAAAGACATTTACAATATGTTACACTAACAGACATTTCTAAATTGGCCCCGTGAATGTGTGGGAATGTGTTTGTGAGTGAACCCTGCAATGGACCCATGTCCCATCCAGGCCTTGCGTCAGGGCAGGCCCACAGGTCTGAATTAAGAGGATTTGATCATTTGTTGTCATATACTATTAAAGGACAGGTGCATTTGTAGTGTATGGACCCCAAACCATTTAAATTGAAAGTTGCCAGCAACATTGAATAGAACAGAAACAGTTTATTCTATAAACTATTTCAAGTTGATAGATGAAAACAGATACAATCTTCATGTCTAATTTAGAATAGTTGCTAATGAAGCTATACAGTCATAAATGCAGAATTGTTTATTTATTAAATCAGAGAGGTAGCATAACACTGAAAAAGTTCTGTTTGATAAATTTCCTTTAAATATTTCTTCCATCGGCCATGTTGCATATAATGCACAGCTGTTAATGTCAGATTCTTGCAACATGACTCAGGAAGGCAGGATGGATAACTTAATAACCACTGTAAATGCTGCAGAGGTTGGACGGGCATCCTTACCTGAGAAGTGGATGGTTCCTTAGCCAGACGAGAGAAAGGAAGGAGCCAGGCCTGGAAGTGATGGCTGAAGCGGATGGACGTACAACCCACCAGAAGACGCTGGAGGGGATGTGTTACTCCCCCAGAACGCTAGATGGCAGCAGCCCTCCATATCGGTGCCCATTTGGAAACCAGCAGGGAATGCTGGGAGATGTAGTCTGGTAACACAGCCCTGCTGGGGACCATTGGTGCCGCAAGGGGGTGCTGCAGGGAGATAAACTCCCTAATAAGTGGGACTTCCGTATGACCCGGAAGTACTTCCATCAAGCAGTGGCCCTGGCATCACAAGTACTCCTTATTAAAAGGGTCCACACTCCCTTGTCCAGGTGAGTCGAAGCTGAGAGGATGTAGAGCAACACTCGACTGGAGGAGGGCAGTATGGTGGTGAAACAATTGTGGTTTTGTGTAAAGAAATTGCTTGTGCGACTTTATTTGAACCCGGGAATGTTGGTGTGTTGTGTTTGGGGGTTTGGGGTTTGCTGATGACCCCGGTTTCCATCACACCACATATTCTATAATGGTGCACCAAAAGAAAACAGTGGCTGATGACAGGCAACCACCTGGGGCAGAGGCAATGTGATTATTGGATGTCCAAAGATAAGATCAGAAAGCATTTTCTGTTTAGTAAAAATTGCATAACAGTAATAATGATAGTCTCTTAAAACAGTTAGTCATGAATTGTACATTAGACTGGCATACACACTTGGAAAGCTTGTAGCTGGCAGGATGCCCAGCACAGTAACTTCAACAAAATACAGGTATTCATAATACAGGTACATTTCTGTTAAGCTAAGGTTCCAAGGTGATAGATATAAAGGCTGAAGGTGAAGTGAATTGGAGCAAGGAGATGCCACCTGTGCCACTGTAGTGACAAGACCCAAGCCATGCATTGTACATAAGCACTGCATGACAGAACACAACTGGAATATAACAATAGCATTGCATGATTGGACTAGAAATAAGTAGGCAAAACATAAGTGATCAGAAAAAATATAATAACAAAATGAGTAAAACATAAAAAGTGCATGACCCTCTTATTAATCCATAACTGATTGAATTGTTTAGATTTTTGTATTTCAGTTATTTGGTGTTCAAAGCGTATAAGCAACTCAGCTGTATTTTTCCAAGAAAACAGGATTCTTATCATTGGTTTATCAATCATCGTTTTCATTTGATAAGCAGACTAACAGATATCACAAAAAGGCATCTGATTGTTTATCTTCTGTCAGTCTCTACCTTTTGAAGGGCTGCATCAGCTTTTTTTGAACCATTTTTTATTGTGCATATGGTCCTATGTTAAAACTACTATATGATCTTTCGGATTTCTCTCTGCTCCAATCTTTTTATGCAGTCGCTTGTTCTCTGCTATGATTTAATGCTTGTCAGTTTTTGATACCCACTGTGACAGCTTCACTTCAACTCATCTCTGTGCATGTTTTACAAAGATGACGAAAAATCTGATAACAAAGAAGCATGTAAAAGTGTCATCTTTCATCTGTAAAATGTGCTGCATCCTGTTATATCACCGTAACAGTCATCCAGAAAAGATTTTATAACACTTACCATGCCATAGCCTGTGTACTTTCTGGTATGATTTCTCTCCTGGGAATGATAATGATAAATAAAACAAAATTCAAAAAGGTAATTCTAATCCTGGTGTTTTCACAGAGATATTTCTTTTTAAATTGAAAACCAAACATTTAATTTTAAGTTAGATTTTAAGATTGCAGTAGATCCTTAATTAGGCAAGCGAAACAATTTTTTACATAATGAATATTGCATTTAAAAAAAAACACTTATTTTGTGAGGAACAGAAAATTGTTTATTTTTCTCATATAATAAATACATCATGTACTTTAAACTTATATTCTATTTACTGCCTGCCACAGACATAGGGTGGTACTTACTGGAGACTTCTTAAATATACAATATTCTAGAACAGGGGTACCTAATTATAATACTGGAAGTTCCTCAGTGGCTGCAGGTTTTCATTCCAACCAGTTTCATAAACAGAAGCCAGGACTAATAGATAAAGAAAATTGGTATTTAACACTAGAATTACCAGAGCCTACAAGAAAACTCGTAAATCCGACCCACATTAAATCCTTTCTCACCTCTCCACCAGTGTCTTTTGTCCTGTAAATGTGTCGATAAGCAGTAAGCAGCCTGGTATCCCATCCCCCAGCCCACCGCCGCAGTTCAATTCGCAAAGAGGTTTCTCAGTGCTCAATGTTTATCTTCAAGTGCAGTGCTGGAGCTTTAAAGGCTAAAAATGTACATCGTCATTTGAAATACATACATTTCATGTGTGTTCCATGTCAACAACAATCTATGATAAAACGTTGTTAACACAGAAACGTTTTTCATGTTTTAGTAATAATTGACAAAATGTAGACATGAAATGTATAATGTGTGAAGCCTGAAATACAAATATGAAATAAACACTTTCACAAAAGGTACAAGTATAACAAAACAAGTGCACCTTTATTCAAGAATTTCTCCGAAGAAAAAAGAAAGCAGGTTATGGTAGGCGGTTGATACAACAGCTTGCATGGTGAAATGCTAAGAACTGCTGACTCCCAATCAAGAGCTTCTGGGTTCGATGCTAGCAGCTTCTCAAGTTTACCGTTTTGAGTAGAGAGCTGCTCTTATTGTTAATATTATAAAATAAAAACATTTCATTTGCATCTGTAACAGCCACTGTAAATTTATAGTACTTGTCAAAGGTAGCGTTTTTTTTTCAGTTTTATTCTCTCACTCACGTTTACACTCCCACAACACCTCCCTGCCCCCCCAAACCCCTGATGTGATGCTGTTTTCAGATAAAGACGTGCACTTGACTGGGAATAATTGTGATGATTTGATATAACACGGAACCAACCTCTCTGTACTATTCTGTCCTCTGCATCATCTGGAGTTTGTTTGTTATACCATGTCTTTATCAGCTGCAAATTTATGGTATTTCTAAAAGTTAGCTTTTTTTTCAGTTTTATTCTCTCAGTCACGTTCACGCTGTAACCCCCCTTCTGATCTGACTCTAACTAACAGTGCCAGTATAAATTCACACCCGATCTGATGTTGTTCATTTTCAAATAATATTGCATTAATGCGACAGTGTTTTCTGATTGGTACTATTCAGGTCATAAAATGATTTCTTCAAAATGTCACATATATTTGTCTCTTTCTTTTTTTGCCCAGAGCTGCATTGACATCGTGCACCTGAAGGCGTGAGCTTATTCAGTACGAGAAGGAGCACGTAGGTGACCAGTTGCTGTGTGCTATAACATTCTTGACTTGGCGGCGATCATCGCACATATACTGTGCAAGGCATGCACAGGGGCCATTGAGAAAAGAAGAGTGTTCATGGCTCAGCTTGCAGAGGAGCTTCGTAGTCGCTTCTTACAAGAAAAGGCAATGGATAAAACAAAAGAGGATGCAACATCGACAAGCTTCTGTTCCAAGACCGACGCTTCCCCAGCCCCTTCAGTGTAATAGTAACACAGTACAGAGAGAAGTGTGTACATTGCAACAGGTACACATGTGGTAAATGTAGAAATGCCAGTCCTTGGGTGTGTGGGAACTGTTAACATTTGAATCTGATGATTGCATATAGCGCGGAACTGGCCTCTCTGTACTATTCTTTCCTCTGTATGTCCTGGAGTACAAAAGAAACACCAACATACAGCAACATGTGCAGACTGCATGGGCAAGATCGAAAAAAAAAATGCGATCACTGATTATAAGCACAAGAAGGCATGCGAATGAATATGAATAATATGAATAATGTTGCATCAGTGCCACAATGTTTTCCGAAATGTACTATACAGGTCAAAAAATGAGTTATTCCAAATATCATATATACAGTGATCCCTCACTATATTGCGCTTCACCTTTCGCGGCTTCACTCTATCGCGGATTTTATATGTAAGCATATTTAAATATATATCGCGGATTTTTTGCTGGTTCGCGGATTTCTGCGGACAATGGGTCTTTTAATTTCTGGTACATGCTTCCTCAGTTGGTTTGCCCAGTTGATTTCATACAAGGGACGCTATTGGCAGATGACTGAGAAGCTACCCAACTTAATTTTCTCTCTCTCTCTCTCTCTTGCGCTGACTTTTTCTGATCCTGACGTAGGGGGTGTGAGCAGGGGGGCTGTTCGCACACCTAGACGATACGGACACTCGTCTAAAAATGCTGAAAGATTATCTTCACGTTGGCTACCTTCTGTGCAGCTGCTTCGTGAAGCGACATGCTGCACAGTGCTTCGCATACTTAAAAGCACGAAGGGCACGTATTGATTTTTTTATCTGTCTCTCTCTCTCTCTCTGCTCCTGACGGAGGGGGTGTGAGCTGCCACCTTCAACAGCTTTGTGCCGCGGTGCTTCGCATACTTAACCCTTTGCGGTCGTTAGGCCAGAAAACTGGCCTTAGTAAAAAGTGCGCTATAGGTCGTCAGGCCACCGCTGGTGGCCCTGCAAGTTTCTGACCGATTTGCACAGTCGCCTGTCGAGAAAAGTGGCCTCTGTTATTCCTACGTGCTTGAAAAAAATAACTGCTGTAATTATTGGCGTTTTTTCAATAATTAATTATGACTAATGTAGCGTGACGTTGAAAATTAAATACGACTGCAAAGGGTTAAAAGCAAACAGCCCTATTGATTTGTTTGCTCCTTTGAAGAGGAAGATATGTTTGCATTCTTTTAATTGTGAGACTGAACTGTCATCTCTGTCTTGTCTTGGAGCACAGTTTAAACTTTTGAAAAAGAGACAAATGTTTGTTTGCAGTGTTTGAATAACGTTCCTGTCTCTCTACAACCTCCTGTGTTTCTGCGCAAATCTGTGACCCAAGCATGACAATATAAAAATAACCATATAAACATATGGTTTCTACTTCGCGGATTTTCTTATTTCGCGGGTGGCTCTGGAACGCAACCCCCGCGATGGAGGAGGGATTACTGTACCTATGTCTCTGTTTTTTTTGTCAGTGCGGCTTTGACATCATGGACCATAAGGTGCATACTAATTCAGGTGAGCAGGAACACTCAATAAAACTGAATGAGAATAAATTCAAGTGACGGTGAGATACGAAGAAGGCAGATTCACCAGCATTTGTGTGTCAGCTTTTATCCCTACAGATCAGAGAATGTCCAATTCCATTGTCTCATAGCACCACTCACATCACAGTTATTGCCAGTTTCAGATAAAAAGTAACCACGTCAGATCTAGGATGGGGGTGGGTGTTGTATCGTGAACGTGATTGAGAGAATAAAAGTGAAAAAAAAGGCTAACTTTTACAAGTTCTATAAATTTACACCGGCTGTTACAGACACAAATCAAATGTATGTTTTTATTGTATAATATTAACAATAAGAGTAGCTCACTACTCAAAATGGTAAATTTGCAGGGGAGGTGGTTTCGAACTCACAACCTCCGGATTAAAAGTCAGCAGAGCTAACCGCAGCACCACAGAAGCTGTTGTATTGTACTTGCACCTTTTGAGAAAGTGTTTATTTGATATTTGGCCATCAGCCTTCACAGATTATACAGTTCATGTCTACATTTTGTCATTTATTACTAAAACATGAAAAACGTTTCTGTTTTAACGATGTGTTTACATAGACAGTGGTAGACACAAAACACACATCAAATTATTTGCCCTTACAATTCTGGGTAGCTCACTCCCAGATAATCAATCAAGGCAGGAACTGGGAGAACTTCTTGCCTGTTCTGAGGCAGTGGGGGGGATGGTATAGCAGGCTGTTTGCTGCTTGGGCTTATCGACACATTTAGAAGACAAAAGATGCTGATGGAGAGGTGAGAAGGGATTTAAGGTGGATTGGATTTATGAGTTTTTTCATTGGCTCTAATTCTAGTGTTAATTATATGGATTGTTAGTGCTTTTATTCTTCCAAAACAAAAAAGGGTATTTTTTTTCTGATAACTTATATTTTTGTGGACCTTTACTTTTCTCTTATTTACTTCAAAACATTGTATTAGCACAAATACTTCATGATGCATATACGCAGGATTTTCGGCCTATTTCTCACTTACCTTTTCTGTCAAATGTTCTTGAGCACGTTGTAGCCTCCCAGCTCACCAATTACTTAACTTCTAATAAATTGATGGAACTGTTTCAGTCTGTTTTCAGGGCACGGCACAGCTGTGAAACTGCATAGCTACGGGTAACCAATGATTTGCTCATAGCAGCAGACTCTGGACAAACCAGCATATTCATTTTGTTAGACCACAGTGCAGCATTTGACATTGTCAGACTTGACATTCTACTGTCTTGAATGGAAAACATGCTGGCTATCTCTGGCACTGTTCTCCAGTGGTTTAAGTCCTATCTGACTGACAGGCAGGAGTTTCTTAGTCTTGGCAACAGCAGGTCCAGCTCAGCACCAGTCACACAAGGAGTTCCTCAGGGCTCTGTCCTCAGCCCTCTTCTCTTCTGTATCTATATACTTCCCCTTGGCCATATTATTTGTAGCTATGGACTGGGTTATCATTTTTATGTAGATGATACTCAACTGTATTTCAATGTTAAAAGCGAAACTTAATCAGAGCTTTCTCAGCTCACAACTTGCCTCAGTGAAATTAAAACCTGGAGGGATCAAAACTCTTTAAAATTAAACTGCAATAAAACTGAACTCCTGCAAATTGGCACTAAAGTGCAATTTAAGAAAATGAGCTCCATCTCAGTCACTCTTGACAGTGATCTCAACAGACTTTCTTCTAATGTAAAGAATCTTGGTGTCATTTTTGGTTCCTCCCTTTCTTATTCCGCATACATAAACCACCTACTTAAACCTCCGTAAGATATCCTGTGTTCCCTCATTCCTCTCCTTTACTAATGCTGAGAAAACTTCCCATGTTTTTTTCACATCCCGCATTGATTATTATGTTATATCACAGCTCCAGTTAATTCAAAACTCTGCTGCAACAGTCCTAACATGGACCAGCAACAACATGCACATAACACCCATCCTAATTTGCCTCCACTGGTTCCCTGTGTCTTCCATCCATCCATCCATTTTCCAACCCGCTGAATCTGAACACAGGGTCACGGGGGTCTGCTGGAGCCAATCCCAGCCAACACAGGGCACAAGGCAGGAAACAATCCTGGGCAGGGTGCCAACCCACCGCAGGACACACACAAACACCAAGCACACACTAGGGCCAATTTAGAATCGCCAATCCACCTAACCTGCATGTCTTTGGACTGTGGGAGGAAACCGGAGCGCCCGGAGGAAACCCACACAGACACGGGGAGAACATGCAAACTCCACGCAAGGAGGACCCGGGAAGCGAACCCAGGTCCCCAGATCACCCAACTGCGAGGCAGCAGCGCTACCCACTGCGCCACCGTGCCGCCCTCCCTGTGTCTTACAGAATTAAATATAAAATTATATTATTAACCTAAAAAGCTTTAAATGGCCTTACACCAGACATCAGTGACCTTGTCTATCACTATGCTCCTGTTCGTCTACTAAGGTCCTGTGATTCTGGCAGTGTTGTTGTGCCCCACACTAACCTGCACTCTTTGGGTGACAGGGCCTTCAGCTGTATAGCGCCCAGACTTTGGAATGACCTCATGAATTTAATTTGATCAGCTGACTCCATTCATTTCTTTAAAAAAACAACTTAAAACTCATCTGTTCAGGAAGGCGTTTTACTTAACCTGACATTCTGTCCCCTCTATCTCTCTGGCCAAATGTTCAGTATAATTTGTGTGTGTGTTATATCACAAATGATGTTATTTGCTAGGCTATTCTTTTAGTACTGAATTTATTATTTTACTTTGGTTTGTTGTCTTTTACTCTACTTAATGCCTTTGTATATCCTGTCTCTATCTGTTTTAATGTTCTGTTTGGGAAACGTCTGTATCCAATGTTACATATGCAGTACCTGCTGTTTTTTATGAGACTCTGTGAAGTGCCTTGAGCATGGGAAGGTGCTATATAGATATAATGTATTATTATTATTACTATTATTATTAAATGGAAGCACATTAGCTGGAGAGGAGGAGGTTCCTTTGTCATATGCACCTCATTATTAATTAAGAAAACAGGCAATCATTAAGACCTTAATGCAGAAGTTTAAAACTAAAAATGGCAATAAAGGTTCTGAATTGTAAGAAGCAAGTTATACAAAACTAAGCACAAAAACAAGTTTGAAATTAAGAAAATGGTTAAAGTGAAAACCTGTAGCCAAGACTATAAATGAGTACCCCTATTCTAGCATTAAATAAATATTTTTTGAAAATAATACAATAATATCAGGAAAGGCATCCAGCCATTAAAATCGTGTCAAAACCCATAAAACATCGTCCCCCACATAGAAGTGGGGAAAGATGAAGAGGAGGAAGAAGAAGAAGAATACAGGAATATGGCAATGCTCACTCTAACTGAACTTGTATTAAAAAATTTCAGTTTTACTTACTGCAAATTGATACCTGCTAATATTGTAATCACAAGTTTCATTGGTAAATAAGGCTTTTGTGTACTTATTTATTGCCTTCAGCATGCATGAATGCATGAAAACTAATTAAAGAAACTGATTTTACATCAAAATCAGCTTAATATGTATATAACTATAACCTATTTTTTCTTTGCAGATGCATGCAGCTCTTCACTAGCTCCATTGGATTTAATTTACCGTGACCCACCATGCCACCTTTGAAAACATTTTCTAAGACTCTGTGCCGCTCTTTTGATTCCACTCTTAACACAATGCCACTGCCTAACACATCAAACCTTCATTCCGCTTCTTTACTGTGATTTCCTCTAAAACTTGCCTCTCTAACCATCTTGTTTTCTGTACAGGTACAACCATTACAGGGATCTACCAAAAAGATTCTGCCTAAAATTCAACTTGGCATTTGTGAGTCTGGACATGCTAAAACAATATGAAAATTCCCCCTCTCTAATTTTCTCATAAAGTCATGCTCTCCACTATACATTCCCTTTACCAACAACTTAACGCTCAAAGATGGTACTACTGTATCAAGTAAGCCAAGAACCATCTGCATTGCATTGTTGCTCAGTATTTTTCTTTCATCAACAACTTCATCAATACTCTGAATTCCAGGCTCTACAATAAACATAAAGGAGAGCAATATCAAGTCCTTATTGGAAAAATAAACCAGGTTAGGAAACTTCCTCCATTCTCTCCTGTAGTAAATATGCCCTCTGACCTACCTCTTTTCACAGGATGGAAGATCACTACACAGTAAAGATCCGTCATTCATTCTGGTGCCAAAAAAATGACAATCCCCAAATCCACATCAACCTTAACCACGTTGACTGCAGGATTTGGCTTATAGGATACTTCTCTGGAAAAACCAGTGCTGTGAAAGAGTGTAACCCTGTCTCTGAAACCATCAACTTCATTAATCCCAAGCAGAGTTTCAGGACCCCACCAGCTGGATATTTAGTATCAGTTGATGATTTCTTCAATCAGTGCTTTAAGTTCTAATAAACTTTCTTGTCCCGAAAAACCACAGGTCTAACCTCAACAAACGTGGTCTACACACTCTGTGCCATCAAGATGATACTGTCATTAAGTCTGCTGGCAAGGAGGATGCATTGGTGGACTGGCAGAGGTACCTTTATATTGCAGAAGCTTTGAAACACCTTCCTAATACAATCACCTATGTTAACTTAAGCAGGATTCAACATCTTTAAAGACACTTTTCTCAATCTCAGCCTCAGATCACATATTCCTCCAGGTCTGAATGACTAACTAATTTTTTAATCTTTCCCTTTATCTTTTCTAATGGCAGCTTTTTCACACTTACTCTCACCTTTTCTTTTTTCATGTGCCCACCTTTGTTCCTTCCTTAACCCCCTTTATATGCTACCTGCTTTTTCATTTTCAATTGCACACCTTATGAAAGCTAATTGTGACTAATTTTGCACAATTTTGCTGGATACAACAAAGAAAGATGTTATGAAGCAAATGCTTATGTTTGAGGTCTGTATTATCAGTGCAACATTGTAATAAGCACTTCGTTCTTAGCAGATGTTCCACAAGTATAAAAAAAGTAAAAGTAGCAAAGTGGAATGCCAGTGTGCATGGGCTGTAAATATTTAAAGTACTTTGTGTCGCTGATTTTATGGCTTGCTATCCCAACAAATTTCTTGCTCACCCAGCCATCAGTTCTAGACTGAAGATAAGTGGATGGACAGATGCTTCCTTTTTATAAAGTGTACCTGTGCAGGATTTTGATTGTTCTTATATTTAAATCTTCTTCTTCTTCTTTTGGCTGCTTCCTTCAGGGGTCGCCACAGCGGATCATCTTCCTCCATATGTTCTTATATTTAAATAACAGTTATTATTATTTTCCTGCTGGCTTTTGTGTATAATGTTGCTGCTGATACCATAATAGTGACATATAAAAAAACAGATACAAACAAGTAACACCTAGAATAGTTAACCAGCTTTTGAATATATTTGAATGTTTACTTATTTATAATTAGAATTTTCTAATTTGGCATCCTTAGTAAGTGTGAGTCTCAACTAAAGGTATACCAGCCTACATAGTTAAAGTTATTAAAAGCTTCAAATAGTTTTAGTATATGGGTCAGGGTGGGGTGGTGGTGACCCAGCCATGTTTGTTTTGCTGTCTATATCATATCCTTTCATGAGGCCCACAATTTTGAGCATCACCCCTGCAGACATTTATTAAAGCAAATTCTAAGACCTACTGATCATAAAATTAAGCCTAGCTGCACACAGGAGCAAAGCAGCAGTCCATTAAAGGGCACACTCACAAAGTTAGACTCATCAATCAAATTAACACATGCATCTCTGGGATGCAAGAGAAACTATGATCCCCAGAAATTAGTAAAAACATGGGGAAGAATATGCAAAATTCACATAAAGAGTGATGGGGTATTAGATTTTAATACAGGCTGCTGTATCTGTAAGACAGCAACACAAACCACTGCACCACCATGCCACCCCATCTTCAATAATATGGGCATTAAAGTATTCACGGCCTGTAAACCCGGTGTCTTGGCAAACACAGTAGTAATAATTCTTACTCTAGACTGTTGATTGGTTTTAATCAAGTAATTCTAGAATTGCATTTTTCTGTATTAAGGGTGCAGTTTATAGATATTCTACAATAATTTGTTTACTGGCATTGATGACTGACAAACTGTGTATCACATGACACCTGTCTATCAAGGACCATTAATTGGAACAAACTATATTTATATTAATGGCCATTCTAGCAGCTAACGATTAGGACTGAAGACTCATGCTTACTTATCAATCCATCTGCACTGTAATTACTGACCTGGAAAATAAAGAGGCTTCAAAATTAAACAGCATATTCTAATGGTATTTTGATTAGATGCATTGAAAATTAAGTATAGATTTTATTCAACAGTAAGGAAAAGATTTTGCCATTATTAACTATCAGCATGATGGTTGGGCAAATCTTGATTACTGAAAAAGTCTATTGTGAAATTCAAAAAATGACTAATGTGAATTTTGAAAAGGTACAGAACACATTTTTTAACTGAAAGAAACAAAGCATTATTTGTTAAAACTAAACATAAATGATTTTGGTCATTTTTAACTATGTAACTAGTAAACCATCCAACTTTACAAATTTAAAAGTCATAAAATTGAATAGTCAATATAAGAATATATAGGCAGTAAGCAGGGTTAGGAAACAGTACGTAAAATATAACAGTGGAATTGTGATCTTTTTGAAGAGAAACTGAAGTATAATGAATTACAAATGAGCAGGAGTCAGACTCCATATTCATGCACTTAATTATGCTCTAATAGCCAAAAATTCAATGTGGCATTTCAAATCATTCTCAGCAAATCATAATGTATTTTCATTTGACAGATGTTAAGTTCCTTTCTATTTTTCAACCAATCGGAACTGATTATATCCTGGATGTCCCGCTTTTGTAGCTTATGAGATTGCATAGACTTATGTTAGTGGAAATGCCACCATTAGATGTTTGCATGTTGGCAAATTGGAAATAAAAGTCTGTACAATAAAGTAAATGTGTACCAATATGAACTACTGCAGGTAGCTTGGTCATTGTATGTTTGTAAGCAGAAACATGTTTTAACTGGTGATTCCATTCCCTATCCTTAGGTTAGAAAGTAGCCTTTGCTGTTAAATAATGTCTTTAAGATTTAAATCCATTCATCCATTGCTGAAACCAGTTAAACCAATTTTAGGATTTTGCATGTTCTCCCCGTGTTTGCGTGGGTTTCCTCCTGGTGCTCCGGTTTCCTCCCACAGTCCAAAGACATGCAGGTTAGGTGCATTGGCGATCCTAAATTGATTCTAAATTGTCCCTAGTGTGTGCTTGGTGTGTGTGTGTGTGCCCTGCGGTGGGCTGGTGCAGAGCACACATTCCTGCCTTGCGCCCTGTGTTGGCTGGGATTGGCTTCAGCAGACCCCCGTGACCCTGTGTTAGAATATAGCGGGTTGGATAATGGATGGATGGATGGATGGATGACTAGCCAGAACCTAAAGTATCTATAGATGAAGCACCATCACACGGCATACTTGTGAACACAACTATGTTATGGTACTGAGCCAATTTAGAATAATCAATACATTTAACTAAGTCACCTTTACAATGCAGGAGGAAATCTGAGAGCCTGAAGGAGAAACACCAGCAGACAAGAAAAGAATGTGTGCTGATCCTTTCTGTACAAGTCCAGGGAGATTATGTTAGAGCATTATAATGTACTGATTAGACCTCACCTGGAGTACTGTGTAGAGTTTTGGTCTCCATGCTACAAAAAAGACATAACAGCGCTAGAAAATGTCCAAAGAAGAGTGTTTAGGCTTATTCTAGGGCCACGGAGGATTTATTACAAGGAAAGATTAAAAGAGCTGAGCCTTTTCAGTTTAAACAAACACAGATTAAGAGGAGACATGACTGAAGTGTTAAAGATTATGAAGGGAATAAGTATAGTGGATTGAGACTGCTACTAAAATGAGTTCATCAAGAACATGGGGACACAGTTTTTAAGCTTGTTAAGGGTAGATTTTGCACAAACATTACGAAGTTTTTCTTTACACAGAGAACTGTAAACATGTGAAATAAATTACCAAATAGTGTAGCAGGCAGTAGGATTTTAGGGACTTTCAAAATTAGACATGTTATTGTGGAAGAATTAAGAGGATAGGACTGGTGAGCTTTGTTGGGCTGAATGGCGTGGTCTCATCTAGATTGTTCTAATGTTCTGATGATTCTATAGCATTGGATAGACATAAATACCATGTAATTGTACTTTCTGTGAAAAATCCTGAAAATATTTTAGTAACTAAAACATAATGAAATCTCTCAGTGCCTTTTTAAATTCAATTGCCTATTTAACTATAAAAACGCATCAATTCCTGGACATAATTAAGGTTATTTTCATGTTATTTCTGCATTGATCTTTGTGCTTTTTATTATATAAAAACATTAAGTGAAACTCATTTTTATTACTATTTTGCATGCATCCTGGTCCTGGGTGTCACACATGATGAAATTGTTAGTCTTCCTCACTTTTTAAAACCTTTGGTTCAACTTACATATTTTTCAACAGCATGCATCGGCATGTAAAGTCACAGTGTCCATTTCTTTAAGTCAATGCTTCTTAAAATTTTTAATCTGAGAATAAAGTAAGAGGAATACTAAAACATTTAGGACAAAGTGTCTTAAAACATCTGAAATGTTATAAGACATCTAACTTTTGCAGTGTTTATTAATTTAAAGACTAGTCTTAGTAGCATGGTTAGTATGCATTTTAAATGTTAGCTCTGTCTTGATTTGTAAAGCTAGGTGATCACATGTACTTGTAAGATCTCTACTTATTTTATTGCTGCCAGTAAAATTTCAATTTTTTCCTTAGTACTAGGGTGTTGTACCATGTTAGCCATTATAAATGTAGAGAAAAGCCAAGCAAAATTACACCTTTTATTGGCTAACTAAAAAGATTACAATATGCAAGCATTCGAGGCAACTCTCCATTCTGTAATGCTAGCTAGACACTTGGTAGACACTGGATTGGATTGAGCCTCATGGTCACCTGGCATTAAAGATAAGTAAAGCTTGTGCCATCTGCAAAGCTGTGGTGATACACCTTCTATTTTAAAATGATCTGCCTTAATTTGAGCATGAAGAGTTAAAATGACAATGGGCCTACACATTACTCCTGTAGCATACCTTTTATAGCACTATGTGTCTTTGAATGCTATGATCTCAATAAAAAACCAAAGAAGGTTTTTTTCTTACTATATAAAATTCAAACTAGCTTAAGGCCCTGCCAGAAAGACTGGCCTGTTGACGGAGGTGGCTAATGTGAATGCTGCGATCTATGGCGTGACCTATGGTATCAAATGTTGTACTCAATTCTAGGGGAACAAGAAGAGATAATGTTGTTTGCATCAGCACTAAGCCACAGGTCAAGGCAGTTTCTTTATCATGATTTGTTCTAAAACCTCAATTTCAAAAAGCTCATTCTAGATAACTGAAAATGTCCAAAACAGAGCAGTCCTGTAAGCTAATATATTTGAGTTGAGATAAAAAAATAGATGGGGTTTCATGTCTACATACACATAATAACCATATTCCACAAATTCAGGAATCAGATCCATGTCTCTTTTCCTATTAGGAGCAGTGTGTATCTTGTACAAAATTTTCAGCTTCATGAATAGAGTATGGTGAATAAAAGAAACGCTAAAACTCATTAATTCGTTTACTTCAGAAAATTATTGAATTGAATAAGATATATGAACATTTACTGAGTATACTAATTAAAACATGTATAATATTTATAGTCACTAAATGCAGTCAAGTTAAACAATTTCATTGGAAACTGTCATTCCCAGCTGGTATTTAATTCTTTTCTCTTTATTTCCCCAGCTTTTTTGCTTTCCATACATTACTGCATTATTTTTTTGTCAATTTAAAGTATTTTTGTTCATTAACTATGACAACTTCCATCCAACACAAAACAGAATTATTTGCACAATTAGACATATGGAAAATGCTACAGTAAATGCTTAAAGCGTCATTCAAAAGCAAAGAAATATATGTTTTCTGCCCACAAGTATCTGGGTATAAATAGAAAGCAATCCATTAGCAGGCTTGGTATGTGTCATTGTTTTAACTCTTTAACAAAAATATGCACTGCAGATATTTCACATTTATGCTGATGATGCTGAAATCAAATCAGTCATGCTAATGCAGCAAGTAATGGCTCATCAGCAACTGAAATGCTCAAGTGTACCTGAAAGCTGCACAGACCAGAAGAGCTTCATTACTGCCTGACACTATGGGTATAACCTACTTGACAACTTAATTTAACATGATTACAAGAACAGAGGTGAAGAAATGATTTAGGTAAACATTTTCAGTATTATTTGCTTTCTGTGTAGAAGATCAATGAACAAAAACATGAAATGGGCATCTAGACAAGGGCTACACAGCATCCAGTATTCCTTGCACTTTTTCAAATATTTAAAAAATATACACTCACGTATATGTGAAAAAGAGTGTTGCAGAGACATCTTCTTTAAATGATACTGAAAGGAAGGATCTGGACATAGCTGTCAGATTATATTTAATAGCAGGATTACACAGCCTTTTTTTTCTTGAGTAATAATAATAATACATTTTATTTATATAGCACCTTTCCCATGCTCAAGGCACTACACAGAGTTTAAGACAGAATGGCAGGGTATACAGTATATAGCATTGTACAAACCAGATAAATAAAGAAGATTAAGACAGTAAATTCAAAGAAAAAAAAGCCTAACAGACAACATTATTGATGGTACACACACACAGGTTACATGAGCATCTTGACATAAAGGTAAACTGAGAGAAGGGTAATAAAGTCAGGTAGAGCTAAAAGCCTTCCTGAACAGATGAGTTTTGAGTTGTTTTTTAAAAGAATTCATGGAGTCAGCTGGCCTGATTAATTTCGGTAGGTCATTCCAGAGTCTGGGCACTGTACAGCTGAAGGCCCCATCACCCATGGAGTGTAGATTAGTGTGGGGCACAACAAGATTGCCAGAATCAGAGGACCTTAGTGAGTGGACAGGCACATAGTGATGGAGAAGGTCACTGATGTAGTTTGATGCAAGGTCGTTTAAGGCTTTGTAGGTTATTAGTAGGATTTTATATGGGTGTTATGTGCTCGCTTTTGCTGGTTCATGTAAGGACTCTTGCAGCCGAGTTTTGAATAAGCTGGAGCTGTGATATAAGATTAGAAGGGGCACCTGCCAGCAGCATGTTACAATAATCGATGCGGGATGTGATAAAAGCATGGACAAGTTTCTCAGCATTAGAAAAGGAGAGGAAGGAGCGAACACGGGATATGTTACGGAGGTGAAAGTAAGAAAGTTTCTTAATGTGGTTTATGTGGGCGGAATACGAAAGGGAGGAATCAAAAATGACACCAAGATTCTTTGCAGTCAAGGCAGGTCTGATGAGATCACCGCCAAGATGGACTGGGAAGGAGCTCATTTTATTAAGTTCCAAATACAGGTAATCCCACTTGAAAGCCGGGTTCTTCTTTGTGACATCGATAAGCTCACGAGCACTTTGCTGTTCATTAAAGGAATTGCTCATTTTTTTCACCCACAACAGACATCTTTAGAAAAAAAACTGGCATGCACAAATTTGATTCTGTTAAGATTTATTTTAAAAATATATCTTCTATCAATTTGCATCCGCCATTTGTTAGTGAGTCATGAAAGTCCCACTACCATCCATTAGTGGATTGAAATGACACACCAAAGAAGTCATGGTTTCGGTATCTGATCATCAATAAACATAACATAGTTTTTGTCTTATGAATTTGCCAGATACTAAATCAGTATACGTTTAAAAATAGATTTCTAGCACTTTTGACTTATGCCAGCTTTCCTCTATATAGGTAGATACTTTATTTGTCCCCCAGGGGATTATCAAACTTTTAGACAGCCCATTATGCACGATGGTGGCTGATATAAACACAAAGTAATCCACAGAATCATATTCATAGTTGTCACAGTCTGATGATTATCTTAAACAACAATTGTGCTGGTTCATATCTGGTATAAGATGAATTAGTGTCTTTGAAGGAAGGACCTGGGTAATAACCTGTTCTTGGAGTTTTGTTACGGCTAGACTTTTATAGTTGGGTGGACTCTATCCATCCTTACACCTCCTTCAGTACATGCATTCATAACTCTCTATTGATTTATAAGTAATCCCGCTGACTCTCTTAGACTCTGAATGTTGAAACCCCTGCAGATATTTTGTCCTCCTGTCTCTCACTACTTACACTGTGCTCCTTTGCAAATGCTGCATTTGGCAGAACTGTGACAAAAAATGAAACATGTGTAAGGATCTAAGACATGTTGTGATGATGCAGGTTTGGCTCTATGCTCCCATCTTGAACCCTACACCGTCGGTAATGTTACCGATGAGCTATATAGTGAGGCAACAACATAGCAAGGGGATGGTACAAAGTGCAAAAGTGCTTTTATTAAACAATCAAAAACAAAGTATTCAAATAAATAAAGTGCAGTGAGTCAAATTCTTGAAATAAATAATCCATAAAAGAAACGTGGAGGTTTAAAAATCAATACAAAAACAATCCTTTAAAAACGAGGTTAAAACAACACTGGTAGCAGTCCTTTAAAATACCATTCAGAGCCCGATGTCTTCTATCCTAGCATCTCTCCTGCTTCACCCATCTGGGCCCCGCAGCAGGTGAGATGCTCTCTCTGCAGCTGTCTTTCACTCCTTTTCAAACAGGTCTGGAGGATTCCTGATCCTGGCTTCGGTCGCACACTCATCCCAGACTCGAGACTTGGTATCCTTGATGACCAGGATGCTCACATCAAGGACTTCTCCACCAAGCCTCCTGACTCCCACTGCATTCCAGGCCTTACGTGGCCAGTCGCCCTTCACTGGTCACTCCTGTTACTCAATCACTCAGCAGGAGCGACCACTACTACAACTCCCGGGTGTCGGCCTAACACCCAGGCTTCCGTACAGCTGCCTGCGAGCATTCACTCGCTCGCTCGCTCACCCGCACCGGCTCTCTCTCTCTCTCACTCTCTCTCTCCTGCTCCATGCTCTCCAGCAAATTCTGTCTTCCTCTTCTTTCTTTCCTTTTCATCTTGTTCTACTCTTTCATCTTGTTAGCCGACTCGCGCTTCTATATAGGTCGAGAGGGCATCGCAGCTGCGGCAAATTAGCATCCCCGGGAACAATCACGGATGTGGGCAGTCTCTCACTTGTGCACTTAGGTGAGAAACGCCCACACAGCAGATCACCCTGCGAACTGCTTCAGCCACAACTACCACGCCCCCTCACTAAGCCGTGAGCGCGGTGATTATTTACTTAAAACTGGTCTTTGATAAGAGCTATGGACCGGCTATACCACACATATACAAAATGAGTTGGTAGTTTGAACTAAACTTAGGTTCACCATTTTTCAGGTTGCACAGAATGGGAGCAGTTTAATGTAAGATGAAATGAGAAATTGCATAGTGATTGTAATAACAAGCCAAAGTCACAACCATGATGGCAGGAATTGAAAAAACAAATAAAACAGTACAAAGAGAAATGTAGCGAAGGAGTCAATAACCAGAATATTTCACGTAGCCTAAGTCAAAACACAAGATGTGAATCAAAGTCAAAGGAGAGAAAAGAAATTATAACCAGAGATATCAATTGTAAGGATTTTATTGTTTATTGTTATTTGTTTTGATTTATCCACAAAGTTGGACAGGTATGCAGTGTATGACACTGACATTTATAATGTTGCGGTAGAAATGTTGTGCTACACACTTCCAATTTTCCTGCCTAGCAACAGCCTGGCAACCCTGCATCTTAAAGAGCAAGCAAAGTGGCATCTTGGTAAGAGGTAAATCGAACAAAAATATTCAAACACATTCTATATTTAAAAAAAACAACCTGAGCTCCAAAATATTCTGAATGATACCTCAATTATTTTTAGAGGCCAAAGAAAAGGCTGAAAAATATAAAACAAAGTCCAAATCACGACACACTGCTTGCCAGCTAATGTTAACAAAGCATGAAACAGTTGATGTAACTGAACTCATTAAGTTAGATTGAATAAAATTAAAGAGAAGTCCTCAAACTATGGTGTTGTCTTGTTAATAGCATATTTCTAAATTTTTAACTTACTGTTCACTGCTGTTGCTGCCTAATAAATAATTTTAAACCTCAATTAATTTGAGTGTACTAATGAACTGCCTTGGCTTGCTTGCCACCATAGGCAGTCATAGGAAACAGGCTGCTGAGCTGACCGCTTCTACAGTCATACAGCCCAGGTCATTCAAGTAGCCAAAATGTGAATAGTAGTTATGAATTGTTTTAAAGAATTTCACTGTAGATCAAGCCTTTAGGGCAGTGTTTCTTAAAATGTTTTATTTTCTGAAACAATCAGTCAATGCATTTTTCACACACCTGTGCAATTTGCAGACCTTACTTAGGACTGATGGTAACAAGACACTAGGTGATTATGGTGCAGGAGCACAGCAACTTATTTGTGTGCCCTCTTCCTGTTTAGTCAGGAATATGATGACCAGGAAGAAGACAACCACTATTGTAATTGTGCCTTCTACTGGCCTCTTCATCCAGCCCTTTCCCCTCTGCAGTCTTCACAAATGCCAAAAAAGAAGAGAATGTCATCCTTCTAAAACACTTGGAGATAAACTACCTTCAATCATTATTTTTCATTCTTAAAATATCATTTGTCATCTGGTAATAAATATGGAGTCCAGCAATGGCGAGTGTCTTGCATCAGGCTACAAAATGACTCTGTGTATGTCTCAAATAAAATACTTTACCTTTGCTCTTTGACTTGGATAGATACTATATAAACATGAATTTGTTTACCAGAATTAGCTAGGCTAGACTTGGGGCTGAATTAGATCAATCAGTCTGAAAATTGTATGCTATTTATTACATAATATATGCATAGAAAATAAATTATGACTTCTTGTATTTTATTTGCTTTATGAGAAGGCTGCAGTATAATCAGGAGTAACAGTGTAGCCAGGACAGGTCAGTCGTATTATCATTGAGCACATAACCTAAATGGATTCATAAAACAGCAGAACTTGAACGGGAAAAAAACAAACATCATGTAGATGCAAAAAAATCTATTTATGATTTGTTTTTTACAATACATTCAGAGTTGATCTATTGATATCTTTCTCAAAAAATAATAAATAGATAAAGGGATGAATAGATATAGAATGACGAGACATCCTCTTTTTCCTGGTGATGTCCTGTTTTTGAGACCTGGATATTTTGGTCACTACTTAGACTATACAGTATAAAGAAACAATAGACCTACATGTTTTCTCCAATCAATGTGGAACAGGTATATGTTTTGAAAGTGTACATAATCTAACTAGCATGAAACGTTGAGTTTGTTTAAAGGAAAACATACATGGAAGTTTGACTCAGCTAGGAGGACTGGGCAAATCTATGTTAACCTTCCATGACAGCTTCTAAGATCAAAAGGTGACAAGAAAAGAAAGTGATTAAAGTAATTGAAAGGGCGTCAAAATTTAATTGGCAATAACTGTTTATCAACAGTTATGTTCTGCACTTACCTATAGCACAAGATGATTTCCTACATGAAGTGTGCCAAGCATCCAATATAGCGGCAAAGCTTTTAGTATACAAAATGCAAAGTCTGCACCAATTTGATGTGGGGAAAGAACACATGAAATTGCATGTTGTAGACAGACAAACCCTTGACTGAAGAACGCAACATAGTAATGTTCGCAGCATTTTCACAGAATAGACCATTTATGCAAATGTAATAATAAAAAGTGTGTTTATAGTCATTTTTGTTTTTATAGGCTTGCTGTTTGGTAAAAAAATTTAATTTTGATTAAATACACAATTGAAATTTTGAATCAAAATTAACTGCATATTAATTGTAATTGATCATATTTCCTCCAAGTTGATTAATATGTTTCTATAAAGTAGAAATAAATCAATAAGTAATTTCTAATACAGACTAATTTGAATAATCACTTGCCTATGCATAAGTAGATAGATGGAGAGAGAGAACTTTATTTGTCCCCCAGGGGAGAATTTGTTTTTTTACAGAAGCTCTTTATAAATGAGCTCCTGTAGCATTTCTTGACACACATCTGCTGAATACTTTGTTGGCTAAAAGTTGTTAGTGTTTGTGTGTCAGTGAAAGGATGTGCAGTATTGTTCACAATGGCTCTCAGTTTTGTTTTAATTATCTCATTTTACTACCATCCCCATGAGTCCAGTGTGTGTCCCATAACTGAGGCTGGCCTTTTCATTAGCTTGTTGATTCAGTGGGCTTCTCTTGAAATGATGAAACTAACCCAGCACAACACAGCACAGAAAATTGCACTGGCCATCACAGAGTGGTAGAAGTTGAGAAGAATGTCACTACTCACATTAAAGAAACACAGTCTCCTAAGGAAAAAGAGCCTTCTCTGACCTTTCTTATACAGTTCCTCCGTGTTATGAGACCAGTCTAACCTGTCATTGATGTGGACAACCAAATACTTGCAGGAGTGCACTGCCTCTACATCCACATCTTGAATAGTGACTGGCCATAGTGGCTCTTTCGTGTGGCAAAAGTTAATAACTAGTTTTTTGGTTTTTATGATGTTAAGATGCAGACAATTCCCTTTGTACCTAGAAAAAAAAATCTACTTCTGACTCATGTACTCGTATATTGTTTCATCTGCCTTATCAATTCACCCCATAAGTTCAGAATCAATAGAGAATTTCTGCAAGTGACATGACCATTTATAGTCTGAGATATACAGGTGTACAAAGTGAAGAGAAAAGGGGGCAGGTCTGTTCATTGTGGTGCTCCAGTGTTACTCACATCCATATCAGAAACACAGTCCTTTAGTCTCACAAACTGTGGTCAGTTACTCCATTATCGAGAACAGCATCAGCTCATCCACCAGCATAACTCTGAGCTTACTGCCTTAACAGGAATGGTTGGATGGTATTGAAGGCACTAGAGAAATCAAACAACATAATCCTCACAGTGTTGTCAGCTTTGTCGAGATGCAAATAAGTCTTGTATAGCTGATAGATAATTGCATCCGCCACTCCAACCTTTATCCAATAGGAAAAATGCAGTGGGTCCCGGTGGTCTATCACAAGAGGACTTGTATAGTCCAGGTCTCTTAAAGGTCTTCATGATGTGATACATAGGAGCCACTAGTCCATAGTCATTAGGTAAAGAGACATCTGTCTTCTTTGAAACAGGAACAATGTAGGGGCCTTAGAGACAGACTGAACAAATGACAGAGGAAATCACAAAGTTAGTCATCACAGGCCTTATGAAATCTAGGACTGATTCCACCTGGTCCCACAGCTTTTCCTGTGTGTAGCTTTCTCAGTTGTTTCTTTACTTGGTCTTCAGTTATAGACAGCCCATACTGATGATCAGAGGTGGACAACCTCTACCAGTTGATTTGGTAGGTAAGGAAAGTACCATCTTTGAGGGTACTACACTTTTAACACAAAAGTTAATATAGACTTTGATGAAGTGGCCAAGTTCCTCGATATCATCCCCATGTGACTTGCACATCATTTCTCCATGTGTCATTTGGAAGCAGTCATTCAGAGTTGCTTCAGTCTCTAGGCTGCACTTCCGCACTATTCTGGTGGTAGCAGGTTGCCATCTAATAACGGCATTGCAGTTGGGAATAAGATGAATCAGGTTGTCATCAGATCTGCCCATAGGTGCCAGAAGTTTATACTTAAAGGCAACTATAAATTTGAATAGAGCAGGTCCAGGTTTTTATTTCCTTGAGGAAAGACACAAACTGATAGGACAGGAACTGTCATTGTTCCTTCCAAAGTCATATGGTTTAAGTCACCACATATCAAAACTTCAAGGTCAGAATGAATTATCATTAAAGTGTTGGTGACAGAACGAATCACTTCCATTGCCCAATATGCAGAGGGAGGAATATAAACATTATCAAGAATGATATAACTAATCTCTCTGGGCAAAAAATTTGGACAAAGCCAAACAGCCAAAATTTCAATGCCTGAAATACAAACTGTAGTTTAAATTATAATATGCTCCCTTTTACACCAACACCAGTTCTCATTCAGAGAGATGGTCAGAACCCCTCCTGTCCTTTTTCACATCACACTGGGTCTTTGTCTGTATGAATAAGATGAAATGATTTGTTAGTTTATTGAACAGTTTTGCATTACAGAAACAATTAAATAAACAGTGAAACGTGCATCAGTCAACAGCTCAAAGTAAGGTTTTTTTATTAAATTTTTTTAAGACACAAAATAAATGTAAATGGAAATTAGTCAAACACTTTGATTTTTTCTGTCAAAAAATAGTCTTTAAAATACATGAAATATAAGACATTATTGATTTTCTGAACATTTATTCAGCCAGTTGCTTAAAAATAACCTGTTTATTTACACATGTCGTTCAAGGGATTGTATCCAGATACAGAAAACAAATGTTTCTAAGTGACCAGTGTTGGGAAACATTACTTTTAAATACTCATTGCTTACACAAAAAGTAACTAAATATGTTATGCTGCTTATTTTAAGCCTTTGTTATTTCACGGAATATCAGTTATAGCATTGTGTACAGTAGAACATAAACTCTAATGAATCCTATTTTAAATATGAATGCAGTGGTCAAATACTTCTCAATTAAGAAAATGCATTTAGCCCTACATGAGCTGTTAAGTAAACAACATCCATCCCTTTTTTCCAACCCTAACCTGATCCACCGAAGATCTGTGGTATAAACACTAGCCTCTACACCACCTGATCACACTGTTTCAACATAACTATAGCTAATATCTGGAATAAAACTAAACTGACAATTTAGGAATAGGTTTCTGTCAGTTGGATGCATACAGCACACTTTTTTCTGATTGGATGTGTGATTGAGCCCTGCAAAGGAGCAGCATAGCGTGAAAAGTGTTTGCATCATGCCTTACACTCCATTCTGCTGCAGAAATCACTGTCTCCCTGTGATTGTAAACTGTGCGCATTAAATTTACACTTCAGCACATGCAGGATGTCACCAGAGAAATGAAGCACCCACCTGCAGGATGTTATGGCCCCAGCAGGCAAAATCTTTGGGGAAAAAAGACAATACTCTTTGAGAAAGAATCTGTTAATTTTTTTTAGCAATTTTTCTATAACAGGGTAGGTGTGGAGATTTCATGGTTGATTATGATTTAATGCATCTTAGTTTTTTTTTAATATTTTAGTAACTGCATTACTTGATTCACTGTGGTGGGTTGGCACCCTGCCCGGGATTGGTTCCTGCCTTGTGCCCTGTATTATCTGGGGTTGGCTCCAGCAGACCCCCGTGACCCTGTGTTCGGATTCAGAGGGTTAGAAAATGGATGGATGGATGGATTACTTGATTCATGCTCAACATATTGCATTTTGGTTTTTAATTTTAATAAAAACTATGCTTGCATATTGTAATCTTTTTAGTTAGCCAATAAAAGGTGTCATTTTGCTTGGCTTTTCTCTACATTCACAATGGCTAACACGGTAAAACACCCTAGTAATAAAAACTATAAAAGATTGGTGCAGGGTGACATACCAGCTGAGAGTATTTTCTTTCTTGTGATGTAATAAACCAGAAAAGAGTAAAATAACTCAAACTATGAGATGCTTTTGAATGAAATGGAAAGAAAAGGCCCAATTAAACTACAAAAGTTACTCTGCAGGGAAATTACAATAAACCTATTTTTGCAGTTTCTTAAATTCAGGAAAGATTTATTCCCCAGCATTGATGTTATTTTACAATCAGTAATTCTAAAAAATGTATACATATGGCAGTGCACTGGTCTACAAGAAAAAAAGTAATGCACTCTTCAGACTGTTGCAGCTGTACAGTAAACTTGAAACTTTACAAGTAGACATTTGAATCATCTATAAGCACATTAAATTATGTGATTCAGGTATGGAAAATGCTGGGAGAGAGAAAATGTATAACAAAACAAAATAAATTGCCGTATTCATCACATACCTGCACTTAAATTTTATTGCATTTCTTGTGTGTATTAAAGTTGGTTTAGTCATCTTTGATAGGAATTGTCAGTTGTTCCATTCCTAGAATGGTGAAAAATGTCTAGATATATCTTAGTGTCATTTAGGCATGTCTGATCTAAATATAGATTACAAATAGCTAAAGGTTCTAAACCAGGTGCTCTGTAATATATACTATCAATTGACTCTTTGAAATGATGTTATATTATAATAGAGATAATAAGATGCACTTGACATTCCTAACTCTATTGCAAAATAAAAAGGATCTAAAGTTCTAAAATTCACTTAATGTTCATATAAAGCAAGCAGATGAACTGATAGCATGGCAAACCTCCATTGAGTTGTAGGAATATTCTTCAGTGAAGTTGTGACAGACAGTTTCTAATACATGTATTACTATGATTGACTTGAAAAAAAGACTTTTCAAACATTTTTCTAAAGTGTAGCAGTTTAATATACAGCCGAGTGATGCCTTACTCTAAATAATTGACTTCTCAAAGTTACAACGCTGAATACCAAAACACGAACAAAGATTAGCATGAAAGACCTTAGCTGATGTAATCATTTCCAGATTATGAGATTTAATTGAAGCAACAGATGCAGAGAAAGATGTAAGGAGCTTCAGAGTGAATTAAGTAACACTTGTCATCTCAGCCAGATATCTGACAACTACTGTATATACATTTTATACTGCAATACAACACATAACAGCAAAGTCTGGGAGGCTATTAATCCTACATATCATTTAAAGTGATATTATAATTAATAGCACTTAATTATGTTATTAAATCCATTATATAGAAATTACTTCTTATTTTAATAATTGCTTCATATTATTGAAACAGAAAAACAATACAAAAAAATACTGTATCAAGTTTGCTATCTGCTGTTTGGATCATTGGATCTAGACTGTGATATGTGATCCTCAAGACACTTGGCTAAAGTATTATCTATCTATCTATCTATCTATCTATCTATCTATCTATCTATCTATCTATCTATCTATCTATCTATCTATCTATCTATCTATCTATCTATCTATCTATCTATCTATCTATCTATCTATCTGTCTATTATGTCAACAAATCAGCATGGTGTTTCATGTGTGTTGCAAAAGGGAAACAAAGTGGGAAGGATAACAAGGTTGTGCAATCACTAACCCACTTTCTGTTTCTGTTCTTACAGAGGTGAATCTTCATGAAGAATACTGATGTCACTTCCCCTCTAACTCCACAAGCCCTGCCTCTTTTGTTTTCTCTGACATATAAACTGCTGCACATCCAGAAGTTGGTGTTCATTTTGGGGTCTACTGCTAAAGGAGACAGAACTCCATTAGAAAAATCCATTAAACCTGTATAGAAAATACTACTTATTTTAAGAATTGCTTCATATTATTAAAACAGAAAAACAAGATGAAATTCTATATCAAGTTTGCTGTCTGTTATTTATGACATTTGATCCATACTATGATGTGCAATCCTCAAGACACTTGGCTAAAGTATTATCTATCTATCTATCTATCTATCTATCTATCTATCTATCTATCTATCTATCTATCTATCTATCTATCTATCTATCTATCTATCTATCTATCTATCTATCTATCTATCTATCTATCTATCTATCTATCTATCTATCTATCATGTCAACACGTCAACATGGTGTGTGTTTCATGGGTGTTAATGAGGTTAATGAGGTTATGCAATCACTAACCTATTTTCCGTTTCCGTTCTCACAGAGGAGAATCCTCTTGAAGAATACTGAAGTCACTTCCTCTCTAACTCCACAAGCTCCTCCTCTTCTGATTTCTTTGATATATAAACTGCCACGCATCCAGAAGTTGTCATTCTTTTTGGGACCTACTTCTAAAGGAGACAGAACTCCATAAGAAAAAAACATTTTTGTCTGCTGGGCATTAAAAGGGACATCCTTTGGGATCTTTCACCTACTTTTTTGTGCTTTATTTTTCTTGCTGTAGCATTTATTTCTTCTTACAGTGTACAATTTTTTCTGTTTCAATAATATGAGACAACTCTGAAAATAAATATTTTATATATATTAGATTTAATTACATACTTAATTAAATATAATTAATTAAAATATCTTGGCTATATTATATCAGGTAAAAGTGACCTGCTTTCTTATTACTTTGATTCCTTTGTACTGATTTCAAATTGCTTTTGGAAGAACAGTTGTAAAAAGAAGCACAAACACAAGAGAAAGTTTTGGGGATACACCCCATATATTGAAGTTGATTAATCTTAAGGAACTGATACTGGTCAATTCTGGACAGGTTGAATGAGTGAACTGAAAATAATTTTATAGCGGGGAAACAGGAAGGGCGTATTATCGGGCAAAAAGTTGTATGAGGTCATCAGAAGGTGTTAAAGTGAGGTCATCTGTAGAGGCTGGAAGTGAAGTCAGGAACAAGCGGAAATGAAGCGTTTAGTTGGGTTTTTCTTTTGCAAGTCTGTGGGAAGAGAAGGAAAGGCATTGGTGCTCAGCACCAACCCCTGTTCGGGTGTGTCAACACCCTGATTCAAACTCTTCGACTGCCTCCCAAGCACACGTGTGTGACGCAGTATTATAACACTATGTCTGGAAGTGAACTCTAGATGAGATTCAAAATGGTTCTATCATTAAAATGGGTTTAAATTTATCAAATAAACAATGGTATTTATCAAATAAATTTAACAATAAATAAACTCAGACACATATACCTTCACAAAAACTATCCTACTTAGGATATTGGGATAAATACACTTTTTTCACTTGCTACTTAATTAAGTCATTTTAAACAAATCACATGTCTGTTACAGTCAGTTCACTAAGTTTCCTATTAGATGTATGCATATAGAGAATATAAGATAAAGTTTAAATTTAATTAAGCACACATAAGTAGTGATCTACGATAAGTAACTTATGAAAAACAGTAATGCATGATATAAGGTAATTCCGATATTTGACAACAGCATGAGTAAAAAATTTCAATTACCTAAAATGGACACTGTAAGTTTGCAGTTTACATATTCAGTACATAATTTACAGGATAAAATCTCCAGAATTGCAAATATACATTTCAGTATACAATAAAATGTATAAAGTGTTTATACAATTAAGAGTGAAGTAAAACATAAGTACTGCCTTATACTAGACAGTGCCTCATGCAATGCTTAATAGTAACTAATAAAATAATTCAAAAAAGTAAACTTGCCTGATGCCTTTAAAAATGAGAGTTCACACAGTCATGCTTGATGTTTGGAAGGCAGTAATAGGCTGAAAATATTAACAGTACCATGATTTTCCTAAAAGGCAAATAGCATTTATTGCATTCTGAAAGACAAATGCACCTTTCAGCATGGTTGATGGTAATTTATTTCATGTTTTTCTAAGATATAAATTAAGTAAAATATGAGAGTTTTGCCGTTAAAGGCTTCTCATGTTTTTTGTAATTTATTTTTCCCGGAAGCTATGCAGGGGGGAACCAGGTGCATCCCAGAGGCCATGTCCTACTCTCAAAGGCTCAGAATATCCAGCCTGTTTAGTATCGAACAGAGGACACAGTGTGAACAATATAGCCATGTCTTCAAAATTTGAGGCATCGATAAAGTAGGTCCAGCCAAATTCTGTTGATTAAATGACTGATGTAGACAAGGACATTGATGGAAATTAAGGGGAAGTGCATTTAAGATTGAAGCCAGGAAGAACTTCTTTACGCAAAGAGTTGGGGACTCTGGAACAAACTACTTAGTCATGTAGTTGAAGTAGAAACTTCACAACCTTTAAGAAGTATCTGGATAAAATATTGGGACTACTTAGCTATTAGCTAAACAAACAAGCTCGATGGACTGAATGACCAGTTGCTTATTTGTCGAATTTCTTTTATTCTTATGTTCTTATAAGCTCGGGTGTTTAATAGATTATAATGACAACCTGGTCAAACACAGTAGGGACATGCTTGGCTAGAGTAATCTTTCATTTTTAATTTTTTGTTGTTAATTTAATGGAATCGTTAATTGATAGCCTGTTTACAAGGTCTGGTCCAAAGACTATTTGCTCTGAGTAAATTTGAACACTGATCTACTGTTATAAAGAGCTGTTAGAGCCTGTGTGGCAATGTTTTAGCATAAAAGAGCCTGACATTCACTTTTAGCCTTCTGTTTAACAAAGTGCTTTTGCCACCAGAGCTGGTACTTATTGGATGTTCATTATTTATTGCACCATTCTTTATGAGCACTACAGACTTTACAGTATGAAAATACCAGGAGGACTAAAATCACTAAATTTAAGCTATAGTGATAGATCATGTGTCTTACTTATTCTATTGTAATAATAATACATTCTTCAAGAAAAAAAGAGGAGAAAACTAATCACTTAATAACTATACTGCTTATTTAGATCCCCTGCATCCCATTGAAGGTAATGGAAAGTAAGACGCCAAGGCTGAGTTTCACAAAAATGCTAAACAAGTTACTATATATAAAATGATTAAACTGTTAACACTTCTGTGTCCCACCCCTTCAATGGCTTTTGACCACTGTATGATTAAACAATATCCTTTGCTAGTGTAATAAAGTTAATAAAAAGCTTTACTATGATAACTAATCTGCTGCACTGTTAAGGGCTTATCATGAAGTATTGCAGTAATTAAAGGATTAGACCCCTAAATGAAACGGCCAGCTTAATGACAGTGTTGTTCCCCATTTGTTATCTGAAAGCAATTTAGCAATTCCTGAGCATTATACGTGACTTGCTCAATCAATGTCACAGGCCGCTTATATTCAATCCTCTCAATTGAATATTCTGACATGAGCAAACTGGTGAATCTGTCAACACTCCAAAAGGAATTTGCTTTCATACTTATCTTGTTTTTATATATATAGTGTATTATATTATTGACATGAACATTATTTTGTTATTTAAGATATATAAAATAACATGAATTGCCTGATCAGAATGAAAACAATAAGTACCTTGCAATAGATGCAGCTTCCACTCACCCACTTTCTAAACTTGCTTTTTGTCACAGGTTCTTGGGATGCTGCATCTAAGGAAAGTTAGATGCAGTTTAAATATTTAATACACTCTAAAAAATGCAACAACTACTAGCACAGTGGGTAGCGATCCATTTTTGAATTGTGCTGTCATTATTTAGATTTCCCTAGAAGAGCTTGGTAGCATAGCAGTTAATAGTGCCTCATCAGAGCATCAAGTACTGTGTTTAAATCCCTGGCTATTCCCTGGAATTTTCACATCCTTTCTTTGGTCACATGATTTTCTCTAGGTACTCCAAATTTTACCCATGTCCAAAAGATAAAAATGTTCAAGTAGATTAGAAAATGTATATATATACAATATGAAGTATGAGTGACCCCTTTGCTAGGGACTAATACCGTGCCCAGGACCGATTCTTGCCTTGTGCCCAGGGCTGCTCTGTCAACAGTCAAATGGAAAAAGTTACATCTGGAAATGACAGATTTTTATTTTCATACAGTATCAGTATTAGAACTTAGGCTTCTGTTAAATTTGACTTATATCATTCAGTATGCTTGTGAGAACAGGATAATATAACATAACAACATAACATAACATGCTCAATGTTGTACTGCTGAAGCCAGATAAGAAGTGTGGGATGTCAGAGCTGATATTAGCAATACCAGGTGCCAAGGAGTCACCAGGAAGAGGGTGTCAATATATCACAGGATCCAATCACATACTCACCCATGTGCATTCTCACACAAAGACAACTTTGAATTGACAATTTACATAAGACTCATGCAGTATCAGCAGAACATCCGGATGCTGGATAACACTGAATTATCATTAATTTTTATAAAAAATTTTGTAATGATTTAATTTACAGGAACAATTTTAAGGTAACTTATTGAACTGTTGCTTGGCACTGTAACGCAGTGTTAACACTTCTATTTTCAAGATATATAACCCTCAGCCTGAGGCCTCCCTGTGTTGAATATGCACACTCTCTCTATGTTTGTATGGGTGGGATTTTTCTCTGGCACTACAGATTCCTTCCCACATCTTGAAAATATAAGGTTGACCGCTAAAGCTAAAGTACCTGAGTGTGAAAGTGTGTGTTTGTGTACCCTCTCATTGATTGACCTTCAGTCCTACATTTGTCTTGTGCCTGATGCTGCTGAGTTAACCTCTGGCCCCTGTGACCTGTTAGCTAATGTTAGTTCAAATATATTTAAAATAATTTAATGAGTTATTTCTTGGCATTGCGATGCATTGCAAATGTATAGCTCCACATTCCTAGTTTCAAAGTTCTGCCAAGACCCTGACTGTTTGATGTCTGTATGATGTTTCTGTGTCCATGTGGGTTTTCTCTAGGCATTCTTTCTTCTTACAGTCTAAAGGAAGTATACAGTAGGTTTAAATTGACCAAGAATAAGTTAGTGTGTAAGTATGCCCTGTCATGGACTGACACCTTTTTCTGGGTTGACTCCAGCTAAAATACATCATGTCCTGCAGTAAGCCCATCCAGAAATTTCACAAGAGAACACTGTGGATCTTTCATTTTTTTATTATAAACACTAAAAATACAAATTTTTGTAAAAGACAGGTAAATTATTCACACATGGGATGCTATGGAAATTGAAAAGCATGCTAGATATTGCTGCTGCTGCACCAGTGCCTCATGGATTCAGCATCCTAGGTTAGAATCCATCAGCTTGTTCTTATCTGTGTGAAGTTTGCACAATCACCTGGTGCCTCATGAGTTTTCCTCCCACATCCCTAAAGGTGTGTATGATATCAAATTGGTCATATTGGAATCAAACTGGCCATATGTGAATGTGGACGAATGTGAATCAGCACCATAATAGATTGGAACCGTGTCAAAGGTTAGTTTTTGTCTTGTGCCAAGTGCTCACAGGATAAGCTCTGGCCCCATTATCCTGAATATCTACAGGATGTATATATATATATACTGTATGTATGTGTATATATTTTGTGAACACGGTGAACACATTCCTCTGAAACCCTCTCTTAAACAATGATACAATGGGAAACAAACACAGTTTTTCATCTCCTCTTTGCAGATCAGCTGCTAGCCTGCTGCTTGCTGCTGTGCCGCGTGTTCTGCATCTTGCATGCAGTTTCAAACATTTAAAAGACTGTACCTCTCTGTCTCTCTTCCCCCAGACATCCTCTACTTTATTTTTTATGCTTTATTATGCTGTATTCGAATAAAGTTTCTGTTTCTTGAAAACCCTGAATGAACCTGTACAACTTTGTGACCCAAGCGTGACAATATACATATACATATATATATATATATATATATATATATATATATATATATATATATATATATATATATATATATATATATATATGTGTGTGTGTGTGTGTGTGTGTGTGTGCATTAAATTAATTGGTTTTTCAGCAGCCACCTTCTACACAGTGCTAATTGGAATGCTGGTTTTTAAGTTTTGTTCTGACTCATGGAACTTTACTGTTATTTTAATCTAAATAGTGTTAGCATGCTATGATGGAATGGAGATCTGCCTTCCAAACAATGTTGCTTGGATATGCTATCTGATCCTTGGAACCTTGAACTAAATTTAAGTGGGCTCAGAAAATGGGCGATTTGATATATCATTAGAATCATTTGTAAGTGTTAAAAACGCTGCAGTTGTTTAAAAATTGGAAATAATACATTTTTTGTATATGTTATAGTCACTGTGCTCACCTAAAGACTGTATTCTTGAACTCTTTTTTAACACAGTAATCTCACTCTGTTAGGTCTAGAGATTACAAGACATATGGCTCAAGTTGGAGTTTAGGCAGCTTTGACAATGTAGTTTGAAGAGAATTACTGATTGCACATAACACACCTCAATAGCAAACTGCAAACATATTCCTAAAATGTTGACTTCATTTAAGCTAGTGTGAATGCATTAGTATACAATAAATATGCACAATGTTTATTTAGATTTTTTCTTTGATGTATGAATAATGTTACCATTGTCTTGTTCTATATGTATGCTCACTAATAATGTTTGCATACCATGCACATTGCATTTATGAACTACATGGTGTGTGAAGATTGCTTTGAACTATTAAAGGGCCAATGCCAATAACTGCACTATTAAGGTATTGAACGTTCAGTTAATAGAAGTGACAAAAAAACTTGACATCAGGGAAGTGTATTTACTAAAAGTGCAAAGTACATATACTGTAGGTCTCCTAGACTTGCCTACTATTGTCTGTAAGAACACAAACTCTGTCCTGTTTACTATTTGAGCTTCTTAACAAACACAAATACACACACACACACATATCAAAGCAACCTAACTTTCACAGAACCACATAATAAAATTCAAGTTTGTGGATGATTGGATATTGGCAGCACTGGGTTCAAGACAGAAATCTAGATCAGACAGATTGGCAGTTCACTGCAGAGCCCACCCGTGTGCACATATAAAGCCTATCAACTTATCTAAAATTTAGTTAGATACAGGAATGGAATCCAGGATACCATATCCCCAAGACAGCAGTGGTAACCACCATCATGCTGACCTGAAATTAAGAAAGTAGCTTTTGCTGCCACATTCTTATTCCTGTGAGGACTGATCACAGAATAAATTCAGTAAGTTAAAAAGCTGACAGTTAAACGTGAACCGCTGCAATATATGTACATACTATAAAATTTCAAAACAGAATATACATGGGTGGCGCAGTGGTAGCGCTGCTGCCTCGCAGTTAGGAGACCCAGGTTCGCTTCCCAGGTCCTCCCTGCATGGAGTTTGCATGTTCTCCCCGTGTCTGCGTGGGTTTCCTCCGGGCGCTCCAGTTTCCTCCCACAGTCCAAAGACATGCAGGTTAGGTGGATTGGCGATTCTAAATTGGCCCTAGTGTGTGCTTGGTGTGTTTGTGTGTGTCTTGCGGTGGGTTGGCACCCTGCCCGGGATTGGTTCCTGCCTTGTGCCCTGTGTTGGCTGGGATTGGCTCCAGCAGACCCCCGTGACCCTGTGTTCTGATTCAGCGGATTGGAAAATGGATGGATGGATGAATGAATATACATGGCACTTTTATTGTGGTCAGATATGAAAATATTCTACCTGATACTCAAAAAATAATGCTATATTTTGCAAAAAAAGTTTTCTTTATTTCATAACATTTATTATATTATTTCACACATAATTAATGTTTATATTAATCTTATTGCAAATGTTGACTGAGTAACAAAAATTATTCACTCTGTTACTAAACCTCTAATGATAAATCATTTCGACCCCCCAGTGGAGATGATTACAACTGGGTGATTTTGAAAGGGACAATAACAAACTTCCATCAGTTATGTGTCATGTCCTTCTCATTGGACACAACAAGCTGGATCTGCTTTATTCAAATTTTAAAGATGTCTTTAAATGTAAACTTATTGCACCACTGGGTAGACTGGACCACAATTTGGTCCATTGTCCTCCCTCCTACAAAAATGTTATCAGATGACAATGGATCTCTTATCATTAATCAAGCCTGAGGATTTTATTTGTGTTTGGGGTGGTTGTTGTTGCTATTTGTTATAATAGTTTCATTTTTCTTGAGCCATTATCAATGCACATGATTTATGAGTCTATGGTTTACTTCATAATCCCTAAGCATACTTCTGCTTAAGCATGCAATGAATTTATTAAATCATAGTAAATTTGTGATGTATTTACATTCTGCTGACAGTACCACACTTTCCTCAGATACAGTTTAGATACCATCAATGTTGTCACAATAGATTATGCATCTGTTACTACTACACACAAACTGAAATCTATTCTTGTATTAATCCTGACAGGGCAGAGGCAAAGATGCACTCAAAGAAACCTTGTAATATGTAAAGCCTATGTTTGGATCATATGGCACAGTGCAGTAATAAAACCTGGAAGGTGCACCAATATATCACTCAACATGGTCGCACACGCTCACTCACTCACTCACTCACTCACTCACTCACTCACTCACTCACTCACTATAATCAACCTATGCAAACACAAGCACTGTGATCAAGCTAAAAATAAAATCTGGCTCTGTATCAAAACATTTTGCATAACTTTAAATGGATAGTTTAATATAGATTTGTTTGAATAATGACCACAACATCCTTGCTAAATCTCTTTGCATTTGTCGCTATTAGTGAGAAGCAAATGTGCAGTGCAGACAGAATGCAGGAAAGCAGTACTCTTGTTACCAAATGTATTCCAAAATATCCATCCATCCATCCATCCATCCATCCATCCATCCATCCATCATCTGTGAAAGTGATTCACCAGAAAGAAACATGACCAGCTAGACTGGTCTAATAACACAAAGGAACTATATATTAAAGGGCAGAGCAGACTCTTTTTTTCCTTAGCAGACTGCATTACTTTAATGTAGGTGCAGACATGCTTTACATGTTCTGTGATAGCCATGCAATTTTCTACGCTGTGGTGTGTTGGGCCAGTAACATCACTTCAAGACAGGCCGACTGAACCAACAATCTAATTAAGAAAGCAGGCTCGACCTACTGGAGGTAGTAGTGGAAGAAAAAATGAAGACAACCCTGATAGCCATTATGAACAATGATGTACATCCTATCTGTGACACACTAGCACTACTTTCAGCCAACAAATTATACAACAGTATTATACAAAATGAAACACTACTGGGCCTCCATCATACTGTAAATATGGCAATATGAGTTTGTATTGCCTTACTGTGACTGCTCTTTTATCTTGAGCAAAATCAGGAGTTGTGTTCTTTTTTAAGAATTCTTGTGTGTATTTGTGGTATTTGTTGTTGCTTGTTCTAATATTAATGGAGCTTCTGTAAAAAGTAAATTTCCCCCTTCTATGTAGCTATTATGAAATGCTAGTGTGTGCAAGTAGTGATTTTTGTGAATTTTTGTTTTTCAGTCTATGATATCCTCTGGTAAGAGTGGAAAAAAAAACTGTCAGATGTATTGTAAAAATCATGGCATATACAAAAAACAGGTGTTTGCAACAAATATCAAGTGTGATTTTATATTCCAAATTAATGAAAAGTTACCCTGCACTATGTCTGCAAGCAGGTGTTCAGTAATTTGCATGAGTAAATCAGCATTCCCAGGATCTCCTTCATAAAATCCAGGTTAAAATTCTAAGTTAAGCAGTTAGTGAAGAGAAGCCCAACAGTCTTTGAAAAATACACCGATAAAAATAATCATAACAATAATAATACTATAGTTTTCACTGTTTCTGATTTAAACCCATAACTGGCTGAAACATTAGTTAAAAATTATTTTAAAAATATGTAAAGTTAATAATAATATTTGTTTACATTTTCTCTTATATTTTATACTACAAAATATGATGATGAAAATCACTGCTGGCATTTGGCATTAAAATAAATGATTTACTGTACAATAGCAGGAAATTCAAAATTCTAATAAGCAGCAAAGGATTTAATTTAGTTAACAATAAAATAAAAAATGTCTTGGAGAATCTTATATTAGATGTCTCTACTATGCTGGTAGCTTCAAAGCAGCTCATTGATGTATTGCTTAAAATTTAAAAAAAGCCAGTTTATCTTGAATGTTTTAATTTCTGTTGGACAAAGTTTTAAGAAAAAAATTATAGGAAAGGAAGCAAAAGCTCCCTGAGAAATTTACACCCTAAACCCTTTATCATTTTCAACAAAAAAAATTAAGAACATTTTTAAGACCGCTTTTAATCCTAATAAAGAAAACGTATTAGTTGTAAATGCTGCAGTGTCTGATTTATGGCGTCTGCCCTGAATTCATCCATGAATGGTAGTGTTCAGTAGAATGAACATACTGTATTATAAGAAGCAAGTATTTTCAAGGGGCTGATAACAATAGGTTTGCAAAAAAGTAATGTCTTAATGAAACATAATGTTTGCTTTAATGTACATGGCTAGTTGAATTATTACCATATTTTGCCAGTGTCAGAAATACCAGAATCATATAATTTTATCATGGTCACTACAATTGTCCCATATATGGTATGGCTATATCTGCTTTTGACAAATTATTGTTAAAGCTAAATATGTTTATATAGTACTGTTTCTGAAATAAAAAAGTTATATAAGTGGCTAGATGCATGAAAATCACAGCTGGGTCATGTATTGATTCCCTAAAACTAACATTAAAATTACATACAAAAACAGTCAATGAAAAATAAGAATGATTACATTTGCTACATGGACTTACTATGTTAATAGAATATTACTGTAGAAAAAGTGCTCAGTTGGTTATGGAGTAACACTGAAAAATATACAGTGTATCACAGGGAATACTTCCACGTTATGTATTGTGATGAAACTAATTGTTTCTTTAATTTTTCCGTATTGCAGTAAGCTTCTCTAGAAAAGTTGTTAGATGTAGTCCTTTTCCAAAAGTTTCTTCATTTTCTGAATCTGCCTGGTCCATTAATAGGAATCCAGAAAACCAGACTGTCCTGGCAACACTGGAAACAAAGTAAGACCATTCAACCTAATCTAAATAAAGATAATTCAATGGAAAAGGACACAGAAACAGACACAGAAAAAAGAAACATATAGCTCATAATATTAAAAATGCAAAAAGTCATTGATGAGAGTTAAAAATAAGAAACCAAAGTTATTGATGGGATTCCACCTATATTTTTGAAAATTAATGGAAAAAAGAAACAAAGAGAATCTACAAACAGATATACATATGGATAGAATGATAAAATTTCAAAAAGTCTACCATTTTGATGTTAAGAAAAAAGCAACTGCAAAAATGAGAGGAAATGGCTTCATCAGTAATTTGAGATTACATAAATCTCAGATTTTATTGCCAAGAATTGGTAGATGACTAGTAAAATAAATACAATTAACACTGAAACACTTACAATTTGGTTCCTGTAGGAATGGATTATTTGGCAGATGTTTTGTAAAAGAAGGGTCTAGTACAGGAATGAGGTGAGTGATCTGTTGATTTCAAAAATGCATTTCACATTATTATCAGGTTAAAGACTAGAGATTTTGGTGCAGTGCACTCGACTCAGTTCTTTTAGGTAAAGAAGTACTTACACACGGATGTAAACAGGAGACAGAAATTTATCACAAGATGCACAGGTTGCGATTTCATGCATTTTGCATTCACATTTTACATAAACGCTGAAAAAGTAAACAAAACAAAACTGAATTCTAAAAAGCCCATGAACCGTGACAATAACAGGAAATTTCAAATCTCCTTTTAGTAGTGGCTCTGAGGCTAGGAATTTGCACTGGCAATCGGATTTAAAAAATAATTTTTTGTTGGGCCCTTGAGCAAGGCCTTTAACCTGCAATTGCTCCATCCTGGGTATGACGTTAATCTGCATCCAGCCCTGCATGTAGGCCCTCCAACCTGCAGGGAAACACCTGGGGGTTGGTGGCAGAATAGGCACCCCAGCCACCATAAAAAACCTCACACTGTTCCACTCCATCTGAACTAGTGTGCTGTTGAGGTGTCACTCATTGCATGGCTGCACTCAGGTCCTATTCTGGGATCCTGAGTTGGTTTGTCATGTGGTGGATGTGGCAATGAACTGTATCAGTGCATGGTCCTAATCTCTCTCTCTTTTATAGTATGACAGACAGTGCAAAACATTGAAGAGGTCAAGCTGCTCCTAGTTCTTAAGAGACATTTGAAGCGTCTGACATCACTAGTCATATGGTAATGATGCTTTGATACAAGCTTCAATACACTGTTTTGGTACAGTATGTTTAATTAGAAGCTTTAAGGCCTTTGTGTCAAATGTTCCATCTCTGGTGGGAATCATTTCACTTTGCTTGGAATTTCTTTTTTTCCTATTGCTGTTTTTTTATCAGTAGATTTCTGTTTTTGTGACTTCTTGTTTTTGTTTATAGGATTCTCTCTTCATGAGGATATCCTTTAAGGCAATTTCTTTTGTGCTTCTTTTTCCTATGTGAAGCTTTGCCATATTTTTTTTACTTATACTAAATAAATAATTTATTTATAAAGATTCTTTCTTTGCCTTGTTCATACAAGCTGAAGATGTACAGTCATCCTTCTCCTTATGGAGCTTCTGGCTTTTGATTGTTATTTCGCCATCTCACCACTTTTGGGGCTTGCTTCAGCTGAAGACAGCAGTTAGTATTTGGGGCATGGGTGAAAATAGTGACGCTCTGCTAGGCAGATCAGTGCAGCTCCTGGCCTGCACCCTGGCTTCTTTTTGGAGTTTATTTTGCTTTGGAGGAAACTCCTTTCATAACAACAACAAGGCGCTGTCCTGTCCTGTCATAGCAGAAGCTATATCGAAATTAGTATATAATGAAATGCAGAAGAGATGTAATATTTAAAATATCCATCACATGCAGCACTCTGGTGAAGACTATTGATATTTTAAAGAAACTCAAAGTAGACTGGTGAGACCAATTACTAATAAAATATTGTACCTGAGAACAGAGGTTTATGACAAATTAGATGGATAAATGACTACAGTGGGTGTCATTGGACAAGGAAGGAGACAAGGCTATCTTTTATCCCAGTTGGTGTTTTTGATTTATTTAGAAGAAAGCTTAGAAAAGTGAAAAAAAGAAGAGGCATTTTAGTTATGGACAGAAATGAAGCCAGGTCATGAAAATAAATAGCCAGAGACACGAAGAGACCTTTTTGTAGGAAGTGTAAAGAGAGGAGAAGGAGCACTTTGGGGGGCAGGATTTGTTAGAGTTGAGTACCCTGGTCACAAATCAGTGCCTACTTGTATTTTTGTGCTACTTAATCTTAAAAGAAGTTTGGAAGTAACTTCGGAGGCATGATAATGGTTGTTAATAATTAACAGACAAAATATTATGTGATGGTGTGGGTCCGGTTCCATGCTCCCACTTCCAGTTTTGGGAGCCTCTTGAACCCGCCACCGTTGATAATGTAATCAGATGAGCTGGCAGGTGGGAACAAAACACTCCAAGCAATGGGATGGTGCAAAGTGTAAAAGTGATTTTATTAAACAAATCAGAACTGTTCAAAACAGTTTGTGTCCAAAAAGAAATTGCAGTGCTCCAAAGTTCCATAAATGATCCATAAAAAAATTTAAAAAAAAATCCAAGTGATTAAAGCAAGCTAAAAATGAGAATAAAAACACCAGTGACTGGGTCAAATGAGCCAAGCCCAGCTCACCCATCACTTGCTCAGCTGATGGAGACTTCAGCAGTCCTCTCACAGTCCTCTCAATCCCAACCCCTGTCTTTGCTGCCTCTGTCGGCGTCTGCCACACTGCTCAGGGTTGGTTGTCCTTTCTTCATCCTTCTCGCTCACATAGTCGTCCCTTGGATACCTGGAGAGAACACCACCTAGATCGCACCCACTCCTCAGCACAATCAGTGGGTACAATCCGTTCTAAGAGCGCAGATCCCTTGCTCCATCATGGGACCCCTGACCGTGCTACCTTGTCTCTCTCTAGCCGGCTAGCTCATTCTCTCTTTCTTTGCCCCAATGCTACACTCTCTCTCTCCATGCCTTTCTCTTTCTCTTCTCTTTCTTTCCCCCGTTCCTGTGCCAGTCCATACTTGTACAGCTCCGTGGGTGCAGTGTCTCAATCACCTACCACAGGAAGGCGATGAAGCAATTGAGAAAGATCACACCCTCACGTGCAGGTGTGACTTGCCCCAATTACTGCATCAGCTTCCCACAGCTGCGCGAGTGTGCCCACATACACTGATATGGCCAATGGATTATTTTAAAAAAACTGGCCATTCTGTCGGAGCCACAGACCCGCTAGACCACATATTACACATCTCTAATGAGCATTTTCCTGTTATAAAACATCTTAAGAAGAGAACATACCAATTAAAACACATCCCCTTTAATTACATGCAGTACCACAGGCAATCTCTGTTCATCTTAAGAAAGTTCACATAATAGAACATTAAATAAAGAATTTTGTATTCTCAAAAAGTGCCTATAATGGGACAAATTGTAGAGCTACTAGAGATTACCATGTAAAATAATGTTAATTGTAATTGCAAAATTTAAACCCAAACTTAGCCTGAGCCTGAAGTTGTACATGAAAGTCAAAACCTAGTCCAGCCTGGTATTTTGTTGGATCCTTTTGAACCTGGGTAACAGACTTCTTAGCAATTACAAATACAGACAATAAAGTAATGAATTTGTTGGTTTGCACACTTACAGTGACTGAAACAAAATAATACTTCTGAAGGACAAAGTCCTAAATATTACACTGGTGGTGTGTTACCTTCTGTACATTTCTATTGAAAAATATGCATCTTCTCACTGTGACCATTCAGAATGTTTAACAGGACCTCCACTAGTGTTACTGGCATTTCATCTATCATTGCTTTTTTTTTTACAGGTTTCACAAGCAACATGGGACAACCACTTGAGGTTGGACATGGTCCTCAAAGGAGATCCAAAGTAAACTGTCAATTATTAAAAAAATGAAGTCGGCTTATTAAGTGGATGTTATTTCAACAAGTAATCACTGGCACTTGGGCCATTTAGGACAAAATGACAGGAGTATGACAGATTATAGCCACCCCATTCTACACATCCCTGAGAATAGTCATAAAGGTTTATCTGAAAAGAAATATTAAAAATGAAAGCAATAGAAGCTTCTAAGCCAATGGTTCTCAAACTCAGTCCTGGGGACCCCATGTGGCTGCAGAGTTTTATTCCAGCCAGCTTTACAATCAGTAAGGCATTTTATGTGAAATTCACCTTCACCTTCTCTTATTCTGCATCCAGAAAAGCACAGCAGTGTGAATTTTACATTTGCAATACATTTAGAAATATTTGTATCTTTGCTACAGCTTTAAATGCTTAATTATTTTTTCTTGTTTTTCTTATTAAGTTTAATTTTTTCTGTGTATTTTGTTTGCTTCATTGTATCCTAATAATCATAATTATCAATGAGCAGAGCAGACAACAATGAATGCTGAAAGGCTGCAACTACTTCAGCGTAAGACCCATTGCTGGAAAAACAGAATGAAAATCATGATGACAGAAATCTATAAGATGAAATAAAAAAAAAACACAAAATTATCTCCATGTAATAAACATAAAATGACTTGTATATTCTAATAAAAAAATTACCAAACTTATTTTTTTAATTTCCACATTGACCCCAAAACTCAGAAACTGGGATATATCAGTTTGCTTAATTTAGCTAGCAGTCCAATTGAAAACAGACAAATTTCTTGCACCACATCACTGCATCATATAAGATGTACAATATGAAAGATAAGGTAATAAAACATAAGACAACAACACATAAAAAATATAAAGAAAACAGTCATATGACTCAGAGGCAAGGTCACTGAGAATATCAAAGGTTAAACATTTCTCAGCATTAGAAATAAAGTTGTGAGGAAACCAAGACAAAGAAAAAGAAGTGAAATGAAGATGTATGAGACTATAGGAATCTTATAACTGGTTCTTGACCAGAGGAAAAACTAAATTGGTAACATGTTATAAGAAAATATCTTGAGGATAGAGTTGCTGAAAGGTAGAGGGGAAAGATGAAGGCATAAAGGTTAATGAAGGATTTGGCACAAGACTCTTATCTAGAGATGAACAGTAAAGTGGAAAATAGACATGTGTGACAGATTTAGATTTCAAAAGTAGTTGAAAATCAGAAGACCACTGAGAAAATATGTATGCAGCACAGAGGTTGCTGGAAGTAGATTTAGGCCTGTAACACTGGCTCTTCCTTGATCACAGTCAAATATTATTTTTCCCATGTCTAAGAAAATAAAAAAAAACATTTACAGTAAATGGAAGTTTTTAATGTAACTGGTTGTGTTGATAGCTTAAATGGTACTGTATGTGTGAAATCCTATAAAGTTATAAATAAAGTTTATCTATCTATCTTAAAATGGATTAAAAATTAACCTAAATGCTTTTGGGTGTTCAGGAAAAACACTCTACATAAAATAAAGGCAAATTAATTGATTGATAATTGACATGTTTTTTTCATGTTTTTGAATAATCACATAACTTCTAGTTTAAAGTTAAAATGATTAAAAATGGTAGATTTGTGCTTTTCCAATCATTCTGTGGATACCAATGTGTGATTCTGATATGAAATGAGCTTTACATTGTCCCAAGGTGAAATTACACCTGCCATAATTAATAGTCTGAATATTTGTCATGTGGCACACTTTAAAGCTTAAATTGTGTGAAATACCCACTTCAGTTCTTTAAGCCATGAGTGGAAGAAATAGGAGGTCTTCATTACAACAACAACAACATTTATATATATAGCACATTTTCATACAGTATAAATTATGTAGCTCAAAGCGGTTTACAAGATGAAGAAAGAAAAAAGAAAAATATAAAAATAAGATGAGGCAATGTTAAGTAACAAACAATAAAGTAAAGTCCGATGGTCAGGAGGACAGAAAAAATAATTAAAAAAAATACTGGGCTGGAGAAAAAAAACAAAATCTGCAGGGGTTCCAAGGCCATGAGATCACCAGCCCCCACTGGGCATTCTACCTAACATAAATGATCTCAATCAGTCCTCATGATTTACAGGCTTCACATGGAAGAATTAGACGATGATGGTCATGTGGACCTCTGCCTTCAATCCATCAATATAGGGACAGCATGTTGCCTTGATCAGGAGGTGGAGGCACAGATCGCAACCACATAAAAATTGGAAAAAGAACAGCAGAGAAAGTAGGGATTAGTACAGATTGCAGAGCCATGATTAAAAATGGAAATTAAATGCATATACAGAATATCAGGGTTACACTAAAATGAAGCTATAAGAAAGCCATGTTAAAATAATGGGTTTTTAGCAGTTTTTTACAGTACATCGATGTATTTAACTCTGTCATGAGAAGTGACCATGGCGGTGGGTATTTTAACAAAGGAATAAGGCTTGTGTGTGGTACAGATGTGTGTAGTAGCATGGCAGAATGAAATATGAATTGGGGTGATTGGCTGAGCATGCATTCACGTGCAGATGCATACAGTTCTATTAGATTGACTCCTTAGCGCTCTGGGGTCTGTAATTAGCACCAGTGTACCTGCATCCTAAGAAGTATATAAGAAGCATGAGCTGAAAGTAACAATAGGATGGAGAAAAGGTGAAAAGAGAGACAAATGTTCAAGTGAAAGGAAGGATGACAGAGATGGCAGGATCGTGAGGAGCCAGCATGTGGTAGAGTGGAGGTAAGGAGCCGGGTAGACAGCCACGAGAAGGAGTGAATGGCCTACACTTAAAGGGGCTGAAGAATAAGAAACGACCCACAGGTAACAGTTTCATATCCCAAATTTTAAAACAGGACTTTGCCTGCCTACATATGAAATACATTTATCCTTTGTGTGAGATTTCCTTTTGAAGGGGCCACAGTCTACAAGTAAGCATAAGGTAAATGTGAAACAAAAGTCACACAGAATTAAATGGCAATAAATTCATATTTATAAAAGATAAATATTTATATTGATGAGCATTATAAATTCTACACATGTCAAGATCCAAACTATAAGTAAGCCCAAACAAAGGTTTATTCTTCTCCTGCAGGCCTCGAAATGATCCCTCCAACGTCCATTGTTTCAGCCACAGGAGAAACCTCAATGTTCTGCAAATCTAAAGAAATAAATAAGTAAATAACAAGAAGTGTAGTAGTAATTATGGAATTTATAATTGAACAGTGTAACTTTTTACATTTCCAAAAATTAAATTGAAGGAAATCAATTCATCTTCAAAATACATACAAGTATATTCATAAAATCATCCAAGAACAAGTCAACATGCATAAATGTAAAGTTCATGTGCCATATGAGAAAAATAAATACATTTCATATTTACATTTGTGAATCAAGACAGATTTACCAAGCCTGAGGAGAGTGATGTTCAAATCTATAGATGAAAGCCATAGGACCAGGTCGACACATAATTTCTTCTTCAGAACCAGCGCTGAATTATTTGACACTGAGAAATTTAAGAAAATCCAGACATTGTATTTTGCATGTAAACACAGTACAAAAACAAAATACATTCATTCAGTTATATTTATTTATGCATTTTTAGGTTTCACCAATCGAATCATGGAATAATTCTCATTCCATAGAATAAGTGGAGGTAAAGACTTGTGTAAATCTAGATGGTGTAATAAAATTCCTAAAAACAAATTGCAGAAATTGTACATCACTGAATACTGTAAGGAAAGGCCACTTGGGGATAGCATAACAGGATAAAAAGTGCATCAAGGAATCACATGTTATTGTCACAGATGGACACTTGGGGATGACCACTTGAAGGTTCACAGGGAGCAGCAATCCCCCCACCTCACAACTCTTTGAATTGATTGAACTACACTATATTGCCATAATAAGGGTACCACAAGTAATTTATTTCAACTTCAAGCACTGACTAATCCTCTGCATAACAACCTAGGTAAGGAATCTTACTGTTATTTGCAAAATACAATTGAAGTAACAGCAGAAAATTTGCTGTAGTTTCTTCCATTTCTAAGACTGGCTCACTAGGGATTACTTATTTTGATTGCTCTGAACTTTTATAATAAATTATTACATGTTGCCCAATGGAATAAGAAATGCATTTGCTATTGAATGTTTTAATAATTTTCTGGAATAAAAAAATAAAAGCAAAATTGCTGTCAAGACATGGGAAAAGTTGTAACAGAGAAAATCAATGATGTCAAGTATGCAAAGGCAAAGCAAAATACAAGAGCAAAGGCTAGCATTGGATATTATCCAGAAATTCTTCAATGAGGGTTTCAAATTAAAATAGATTTCTATGTAAAAATCCATTTATTTTATAAAGTTTATATGATGCAGACCCCATCCTTAAGTAACGTTCCAGTGCACACACATTTACAAAAAATAACACTAAACACTAAAGAACTAACACACAAATATCTAAGAATGTCCATAATTTGACACACAGAGTCTTGAATCATTCCTTATTTTTTCATTTCCTTTTAGATCAAGGTGGCAATGTTAACATATTTAGGAACATAAGATTCCCTAAGGACCTGTAGCATACAAGCCCCTCCATGACACCAAAGAAATGTAAAGCCTAAGTAAATGCAGTTTATATCTGTAATATCTGTACAGTATATGGTGGCACAGAGTAATTTCTGAAGACTATAGTAGCGCTGAAGATAATTTAAAAAATAGTGTGCCATTAAAACAAAAATTCATAACAAAGACATAAAATAACATAACTGATTTTATTTGTAATAACGAACATGATTATTAGTGGAATACCATATTTCTGGTGTGAGAATACAATGATCTCAGTTTTTTACGTGGACAATTATATAGAATCATGATGTTAGATAGAAAGATATAGCAGCCTATAGTTTTCAGACCATATGTAGGAATATATCAAGACATTGTAAATATTGCATGTGATTACATATAGAAACTTAAAGAAATGTAACCAAGACACTTATGGCTTAAACAAAACATTATAGAAAAGAAGTTTTTCATTTTTTTTGTGTGTATTATCATCTTTTTCATTTTTTGTGCAAACTATTTGCTATGAATTTCAGTAACACATTTAAAAAGAGGATGACTTGACTGTGGGTCGTACTAATTGCTCAAGCTTTTCTAGTAGCTGTATTTGGAACTTGACAATGTTGTACTACAGTGTAACTTAAATACATGGAACAGGATACTTTAAAAATTATAATATGCCCTGTTACAAACCTGAAAGAAATTACAGTATTTAGCCAAAAACAATTTCTTTCTAGTCTATACCTATTCTCTAAAAATGATCATAGTATCAAATATGAGAACAGTATTAATAACTCCATGCAACATTGTAGAAAAAAGTTTTAAATACAAATTATATAAAAATGAACATCATTCTATAAATAAAATATTTATGTTCACTTTTCCTGAAACATAATATAATTTGACATATTTCTTAGAAGGGTTAAATATGTTGAGTTATTTATAAAAGTATACTTTTTTCAGTTTTTTAAACTGCTTATGTAGCAGTATGAAAGCTAGTACAAGGGCACTGCCTCAAGTGTAAAGAACTGTCATGTATATATATTTATTTGCTGTTTATATCTTAAATTATATGACATATGCAATAACTGTGTTTTTATTAAAGGCATTCCCTTGTGCTTTAATGATTATTATTCTTTGCATTTTTCATTTTGTTTCTTGCATTAGATACACACAAAAACATTTTTGCTTCATTTTGTCAAATTACTTTTTGTATTCTTACTCAGTAGCAATTATTATGACGTTGCAGGTTACATAATCCAATCTAACTTTTTTTCATGAAAAGCAAGTTGAGCAAACTTGGTCAAAAATTGGATTTATGTGGCTTGCATCCACTATGTTAACATTTCAGTCACTACCAACTGTTTTGAAGTAAAATGCAAGATTTTCTGTTCTGTTGTTGAGTGTGACAGTTCCCCCAATCTTTAATAGATACTGTATATTCATTCATGTACCTCAAACCTGAATTAGGGTACTTGGACTATCAACCTGGTATAATCATACAGGACAGTACATAGCTCAAAGGTGCTTCAAATGCGGCATGAAGAACATCAATTACAAACAGGACCACTCCCCATTCCTAAGCCTCAAATATAATTTGAAATCCTCTTCATGAATATCAAAAACTGAAGTGAAGATAAGGAGGTGTTGGAGTCCAACAACTGAGCTAAACAAGGAATGTGGATCAAGCCCTTACTTTACAAAGTATTAAAGCAGTTGTAGCAATAGTAGTAGTAGTAGTAGTAGTAGTAGTAGTAGTAGTAGTCATTTTTATTAACTCTAACATAACCTTGCCAGTCCACCACTCTGTCACAATAGTTAAATGACTTTAGAAGTATGACAACATTTTAAATGTGTGTACAGTTGGTAGGCAGAAAAAGATCATTGGAACCTCATGAAAGGAGACGTGAAAGATCGGTCATGTGAGGAACAAACTACATTTTTTAATGTAGGCTACTATTAGGCTACCAGCACTAGTGATGATAAAATATCAAACTGATAAAACACATAAATCACACAATATGAAGATTTATCAACATACTGTCATACAGCACAACTAAAGAATTACAAAACAAGGTAAGGTCAAGCGGCTGGTAGGACAAAAAAAAACTCCAGTTAGGCCGGAGAAAAAAGAAAATCTGCAGGAGTTTCAAGGTGAAAATGCCCACTGAGCATTCTACCTAACATCAATGTTCTTAAATCAGTCCTCTTTCCTTTCATTTTTCACATAATAGGATTTAATGAAGTTGATTTACTGGACAGATGAGATAACTACCTTCATTCCATCATCTCCGGGGGCCTCATGGTGCCTTGATCAGGTGGTGATGGCGCAGATCACCACCACAGAAGAGAATAGTGGGGAGTGATTGCAGATCCCTGAAGAATATAAATGTATAGAATTATTATTATTATTATTAATGTGATAATTCTATAACCATACAGCTTATTAGTAATACAACTGAAATGAAGCTACGAAAAAGCCATATTAAAATAATGGGTTTTTAGAAGTTTTTTAAAATGTTCCACAGTATTAGACTGGTGAATTTCTATGGGTAAAGTATTCTAGGTTTTAGGCCACCTCATTACTTCTTTTAAGCTTGGCTCTTGGAATTATAAGCAGACCTTGAATCTAAGATCTAAAGTTTCATACTCAACACTGAGAGCAGAAACATGGATGAATATTCCTAAACTTCCAGTTTTTGTTAAATGACCAAAATGCTGAATCATGCTGTACATAAGTAATCGATGTGATTCATGATAACCATGTCAACAACTCCAATAAAGCACCCTCATATTAAATCGTGTCACTCTATATATTAATTCCCAATGTGTAACTGAAATGTTCAGACTGCACATGCGCTCACATGAGCAAATGCATGGCAAGAACACTGCAGTGTTGAAGGGCCTACCCAAGCAACCAGAAAACAGGCCAGCAGCTCCTAGAACAAAGAAAATTTCACCTACACCTAAAAGATTATTTTTAGATTAAAAATGCATTTAGCATATCATGAAAAAGTGAAAAAATAATTATGTAAACTAAGCTGAATGTGCCATAACATTTGAACAATACAGTAAATTATTAAGACGAGTTTACTACTTATTTAATTTTTATACAACAGTTTAATTTTTATACAACATTTTTATACAACAGTGAAAATAATGGGACAGTGCCTCACTTGCCTTAAATGCAGAGATGCCACTATATACTGTACTGTATAATAAAATCACTAGCTTAATAACATTTTAAGCAAAAAAATGTTACATTTTATGCTGTCTTTGGATGCAACTGTAAATTCTGATTATATTAGTTGTTTAAAGTTAATAAAGAAAGGCATATGCTGCATGATGTTTCTTTTCTTTATGTAGGTACACTTTCACCTTTTGTTGTTTTATTTATTTATTTATTCAAGTATACAAATTGGATCTGCACTCCACATATTTGTTGGCATTAAAGGATAAAGTAAATCATATCCCAGTTTATATTCCAAGTATCAGTTTATGGTGAACTGTGTTAATGCCTCTTTCGGTTTCCATTTTATCTGAGACATCTTTTTTATAAAGCTCTGGTCAACCTACACCAATTTATGACTCCTTCCTTCCAAATTTCCCTGGTTTCAAAACAGTTTTATTTTGATAATGAAAAACCAAGCCATTAATAATACTCTGTATGTGTCACCTGAGGAGACCCTATCTTCATATTCCATGGCAGCAGAATACATTCACCTCTTCATTTCCAAGGCACAGACTATGAGGAATGAATTCCTTTTCTCTCATTATGCTTTTTGTATGGTTTCACATTGTAAAGTAATATTAAATCTGTTACAATGACAGCCCTGTAGTACTCTACAAACCTAGAAATAATAAATGACATGATCTGTGAAAAGAAGATTGTGGAATATATTTTCTGTAAATGCAATCCCCATTGAGATAGTTGTTTAGGATAAAGAATATTGTCATTTCTATATAAATGGTAAAAGTGATAAAAACAAAACAAATCAAGAAATACTCAGTATTGAAGGTTTTCTTTTGTCACCCTTTTAGTGATCTGATTTGTGAAATAATTAAAATGGGTTATAGTTTAAAAAGAATAAAATACAACTAGCTGGCAATGTTATTTGTTCTATATTCTCTTTTCCCCATAATTTAAAAATCAGATTTTTGACATTATACATTTTTGTATATGACTGCAAGTTAAAATATGCAGTACTGTTACATTAAAATGTAAATTGGTGTGTTTTACAAGGAAAAAATACTAAATTATATAGAGAGAGTGAAAATGTATAGTTTTAAAAATTAAGACAAAATTTTATTTGTCAGTATTTCTTTTTTAATGAGATCATCACATAATTTATGTTCTACTACATATTCAGTTTAGACTTTGTAAACGCTTATCTTATAAATACCAATAAAGAACCAGATGTGCATCTGACTGTGTAGTGAGTTTACATGAATGTTAAGTTTTGCCTGAAACTGAAATGTAAGAATCTGCTCATTCACTTTTCAGAAAAGAATACAGATTTTTTAATTAGAGTAATAATATACAGTAGTGGCCTACTTTTAGTGGTAGTTTCTTATCAGTCAGAAAAATAAGGATGCTATTTTCACAAATAATTTTATATTTATATATATATGTATACTGTATATACAGTAAATATATACTGTATATATTTATGTGAGTACAGTATATATATTACATCATATCAGTGGCGGACTGTACATTTCACACCTAGGCCTTCAGTAGTGCTCCGTCTGAATCAACCCGCCCCTCAAAAACTAATTTATGGTTATAAAAACCATCTTAATATGCAGAAATACAGTATAAAGAGCATGACAAAATAAAGATGATAAAGAGCATCTGCATCGCAGATAGATAACTCCTGTAGCCACAATGAATGCCTTTATTAAATAGACAAACCAGGGGTGAACAAGTTCCTTTCTACCGCAGCTACAGCCGCGACACACATAAAAAACATCAATAATAACTCATAAACTTGCAATATTATTTAGGAAAATCACAACATTTTACTCACCAAAAATTCGGATTATTTGTAAACAAAATCCATCTTCCTCTCTTTCCTCAAAAACAGTTCAATTACTCTGTCGTACAGATTATCCGTGCGCTTCAGTTCCATCACAAAGTCCCTTTCTATCGCCATCGAAGCTAATGCTGAAAGTCGAACCTGCCCTGTCGTATTTCTGGCATAAGTTTTCATTCGCTTTAGGGCTGAAAATGTCTGCTCGACAGAAGCAGTGGACACGGGAATGGTCACTGCCAAACATACCAATGTGTACAGCTGCCCCATGCTCTCATTCAGATTTTTTTATTACACCATCCTATCCAATCAATGGGTCTGAATACGGTGACGTTGCCGTACGCCTGCTAGAGGACCCTAGTGACACCAACTCAAAATCTGATTGGTTGAAGCAAAAGTTTAATCAACATTTACTTTGTGTTAGAGGGCCTGCAGAACGGATTGTGAAGGCCTCTGGGCAGACTTCTTTGACTTTGACCCTAGCCTGGCAACAAATGATGGCTGAAATGTGATTGGTTAAATGCTTTAATACGAAAATACATGTCTGGAAGCAGCACAACCATCAGAAAAGCTATGAAAGGAAGCGGACAGACTAGTTAGGAATTATTTAATAAGTATTCATGGACAAAATATAATTAACATCAGTTTGTGATTCAGATATTTTTTTAGGCCAGCAGAGAAGGCCTTGCAGGCCCTGACGGCCCACCACTGCATCATATTACACCAGGGTGAAGGAAACATTTCAGGCAACAACTTATTTATAATCAAGGCTATATTAAAATTTCAGTTTTCAACTAATGAAAACTGTAATTTAAAGTATTTCTTTATTACACTAGTGCAATGTGCACTAACCACATGCGGGTTATTTCCCCCATCTTTTATATGATATATACAACTTTGTGTCTCTGACAGACTGAATAATAGGCTAAAGAAATTGTATTTAATGCCAAAAAGATGTCAGAGAAAGAGACACTAGATTCATTTGGTTAAACACTATTAAGTGAAAGAGCATAAAACTGCAACGTAACTTGTCTGTATGATTATTGCTATTACTATTTTGTTTCTTATTATCAGAGTGGTATTTATTGGTTGTAGTTCTGCCATCAACACAACACTTGAGTCTGCTTAAGTCTTAAAATGTACCATTCTCTGCTTTTGTAACTGCATCTAGAACTGGAAGCTGGGTTACAGTATATAATAAGCAGAGCACAATTGGTAAAAATAGGCAAAAAACTCCACTGAGATATGATGCATTGGAGCTGCTCAGGGATGCTGTTGACATGGCTCCTGATTATATGGATTCCTAACCCCTGACCAGGCTTGGAAATATGACGATAACAACCTAATCATGTTACTGGAGATATAACACTGATCGAGCTAATCATACACAATAATCAAGCTTACAATACATTAAATAATAAAGAAAGCAGAAATTTCTATAAACATGAAAATTAACAGAAAAAAACTGCTTAACTTGAGCTAAATAAATGATATCAATTGATATAGAAATAAAGGGTAAAATATGAAGTAAATCAAAAATGTGAGAAAAATAAGTAAAAATAGAGAAACTTTCTTGCCAAAATCTAAAATCGGAAGCTCAAAATCCTTAAATACCAAATAATATTTTAAAAGCTAAGAATTCCACAACAAATTGCTCAAAAGGAGTACTAAACCATTTATCAAGAAGATAAGAGGTAGGTTCCAAAACATAGCAGGAAACACTAGCTAATGTCAGAGCACAGGCTAAAGCAAGAGAAACCTTATTTAGTTCTTTCAAGTAACAGCAGGCCTACTGACCCCAGCACCTGACACTCTTAAATGGAAAGAAGGTCTTGAATAATCTATAGACACAATTTAGTGTCAGGAACTGGAGTGCAAATATAACCAAACAGAAAATAGAGCAACAGTATGGTAGTAAGGGAAAATAAACAGCACAAGGAAAAAAAATGAACAGGAGTGAGGCACAGTTGCAATTGTAACTATGATCGGTTAGGAAAATCACAAGGATTAAAGCAGAACAGTATGAATGTCTGGTGGCTATTTCTTTATTGATGTGGATGCATCCACTTGAATATACGTCAAAAGCCATAACAGGATAAAGAGAACAGAAAGGTGATGGGAGAGATGTGTACACAAAAAATAAATTATTTCTACATTTGCTTAAAATATATATAAAAAATAAATTTGTACACTTCTAATGGTTATGGGGCCTTCTTAATGTTAGTGGGAGGTGCTTCTACAAACTAGCTGAAATTGGCTCTTATCAAGAGGTAGTATATTCAAAAATTCAATTTCATCAGTTTAAAATGGTGGTAAGCGCTAGAGTTTTTAAAGCAGTGCTTTTACATCTGGAAGCTGGTTACTCAGTCAATAATCTTATGCTATCACAAGTAGTTTATTATTAAAAGAATTCTTAAAATTATTAGTATTAATGTTAAATGTTACAATAGTAATAGTAGTAGCAGCAGTAGTAGTAGTAGTAATAGCAGTGATATTGTCATGTGCACAGAGTACAATAAAATTGTTACATACAAGTTCAACCGACATGTACCAAAATGCTTTGATTTCTTATATGACAGGAATGCTATGGTTCTATTCAAGCTATTATTATCTTTAGAGTTACTAATAGCTACATGTTTATTCTTGATTAGTAACCACAGCAAATTGGGTGCCGCCAAAATACATTTGGTTTGATCCTCTCCAGTTAGAGTATATTGTAGCACTAAACAGATATGAAAAATCCTGCACTTTTTAGAGACTGCTACAATATTGTTTTATGAATAGAGGTATTGAACCCAGAGTGATTTGGGCACATGGTGTTGTTTCAATCAGAATATGGATGCAGAGCACCTTTTGCTAAGAAGGGCTGTCAAATCTGGTTGAAAACAAATAACTTGAAAAAGCAGCACAATAAACCCCTATGTGTGCCTTACAATTTGTGAACAAGAATACAGCAGACAGGCAACCCTATCTAGAAGAGTGACCTGGTATAATGCCCCTGCGAGCCCTAAAGCAAAAAAGGAAATGTAAAAAGAGAAATGCTGCTGTAATTGTAATTTTTACTTTGTTTTAATTAATTGTATTAAAAAAATCAAATAACAGATACTGTTGTGTTTAGATCATGCAGTGTGTGTTGTTTCATGGTTCATTACCTATTATTATGAGTTGTCTTTTCACAACTGAGAGTTGAGTGATTCTAAAAAGAACATGTTTTTGCGTTAGTTTAGGCAGTTCAAAACCAGTTCATTCTGTAGGTCAGCAAATGGCTGCGAAGCTCACAATTTAGGCAATCAGTATTCTAGAGGATGACGATACCAGAATAGGATAATCAATGATCAAATACAAAACAAAAAGACCAAGCACCAACAAGCATTGATGTAGTGTGAAGTATTCAGATTTCAAGAGTATAGCGATGCTGCTGTGTTGTTTGTTAGCAGACTCACCCGTCACAATGAAGTTCAGTGTGGTGACACAGACGCACCTATTGCCTGATCAATTGTGAGAAACAACATCTGCTTGAGACTGTGTTCGATATGATGGTAGATACATACATTTGCTAAAATGTAATCTAAAATTACAGTAATAAAGAAAATAGCCTCCCCTCTCACAAAATGCAGTGTTGTTGTCATATAACTTTCCCTATCCAGCAATGCAGAAGCATCTAACCATTTCCCCAGCACCTAACAAGTGAAAGAGCAGATGATATGGTTCTTGCATTTATTTGTACCTATCTCTGGTTTCAAAATCGCAAAATCCATGCAGTTACCTAGGTTAAGAGAACACAAACAAAATTACCACTATAGAGGTACGTATATGCTTTTATGTTGTATAATTATTTCATCATGTCCACTTAGAGGAATAAATCAAATTAATTAAAAATATTCCCATACATCACAGACAGCCACTTACATAAGTTGTCCTTCCAGTTTGTTAGCTGGTATGAATTTGGTACCATGAGTCAATTCTATCTTGATAAATAAGAAAAACTCTGCTCCCATACTGGTTGCATGTTGTTTGTTGCCTCAAGAAAATTTTAAAATACTGTTGTGTTGCTTCCAGAAAAGGGATCACTCATAACGTGAATATAAACTAGTAAAGTTTCAACTTTGTTGATCTCATTTTATGCTCTAATTCTTGAATCTGTATACTATTAAACTGTGGCCTTTTCAGTTTGTTTTTGCTTTGAGAAGAGCAACTAAAGTATGTTTTACAAATGAGAAGTACTTCTTTCTCATCCATCCATCCATTATCCAACGCACTATATCCTAACTACAAGGTCACGGGGGTCTACTGGAGCCAGCGCTACCCACTGCGCCACCACGCCACCCACTTCTTTCTCAGATGATGCAAATTGTTATTGGTCTCTAGTCACAGTATTATTTAAACATTTTATGGTTTTGTTTCACAACTGAATATTTATTGGCATGGTAAGGAGCAGATCAGGTGCATCATTTGTATTAGCAGGTGTCATGGTTAGCCACCCTCTGATCTTCACACAAGTCATACAGTTAGGTCCATAAGTATTTGGACAGTGACAATTTTCATAATTTTGGCTCTGTATGTCACCACAATGAATTTGAAATAAAGCAATCATCATGTGATTGAAGTGTAGACTTTCAGGTTTAATTCAAGGGGATTACAAAAAATGTTGCATGAGCCGTTTAGGAATGATAGCCATTACACTGGTCTACAAAAAAATATTTTTTGCTTGCTAATGGGAATGTCAGACCAGCTCTTTATTAAGTTTTTTACACTGATTTCATATATGAAATCAGAATTAAGCTAACACATCAGATTTTTGAGATACACATCACTGCCGTTTTGTCACTTTTGAATATCAACATAATATATCAACACAATATCTAGAGTTTGAACTCTGTCCCACCAAAATTGTTTGAATGTGTTTATTCTGAAAACAAACCAGAAGACGATACCAGAGACACTTTAAAACATGTTTATGTCAATTTACCTCAAAATAAAAGCGAGGTCAGTGTGCTCAAAATTGTCTGAGGCAATTGCTTTTGTGCTTGTACTGCACATCCATCTCTTTTTGCAAGAACCAACAGTAGTCACCCATCATGCTTGGAGTGAATTTTTCCTGATATCAGTTTTCCATCACCTTTGTATCTTGATAAAATCTTTCCCCATGCTTATCTCTGACATCGCTTTGATTTGGTGGAAAAAAGTCGAGATGAGAATGTAAAGAATGCGTCTTCAGTGACATTCTGGCTCCTGTAAGCTAATATACTTTCAGCATATTCTCCACAAGCTCAGTATAATTCTCTGCTCTGTGACTGTCAAGAACATTCTGGACAACCTGCACGAATGAGGGTGCTGATTCAGTTGGCTTCAGTTTCCTTTTGAACTCATCGTCAAGCATCAGTTCATGGATTTCAGGGCCAACAAAAACACCTTCCTTAATTTTGGCTTCACTTTTCTCAAGACCAAACTTATTTCTTAAATGCTGAAATGCATCGCCTTTACTGTCCAGTCAACCTAATTGTCCAAGACCTGGAACATCATAACTAAAAAATGGGACATGCTGGACTAAACTGGTTTTCAGATTTGGAGTCAGCAAGAGAATTTTTTTAAAGTACAGGTGAAAGAATCCCAGTAGCAAAATGCTTGTTGACCAGTGTTACTAGCACCTCCCTCCAATTTCCAGGGACTCAAAAGTATTTGAACATTTCACTGACATTATGTCATTAACTATTAAGCAGGTAAAAGGTCTGAAATTGATTCCAGTTGTGGAATTTCTAATTCGAAGCTGTCACTGTGAACTCTCAATATGAGATCCAAAGAGCTGTCCATGCAAGTAAAAACAGATCCATCTTTAGGCTGAGAAAACAAAGCAAACCCTTTAGAGAGAGAGGACGAGAAGTGGTCAAATAAACCACTTGGTACATTCTTAAAAAGAAGGAACACACTGGTGAACTCTGGAACACCAGAAGGTCTGGAAAACCACAGAAGACAAATGTTCTGCATGACTGCAGAATTTTGTCTTTGGTGTAGAGGAACCCCCTCACAACATTTAGCCAAATCAAAAACACTCTCCGGAAGGTAGACTTATTATTGTCAAAGTCTACAATCAAGAGACTTCATGAGAGTAAAGACAGAGGGTTTACCACAAGGTGCAAACCACTGGTAAACCTCAAGCATTGGAAGGAGAGATTAGACTTTGCCAGAAAATATTTTTAAAGCATGTCCAGTTTTGAAACAATTTTGTTCCTTTGGACAAAGGAAACTAAGATCAATATATACCAGAATGCTGGAAAGAGAAGAGTATGGAGGGGAAAAGAAACGGCTCCTGATCTCATGCATAGCATATCACCTGTGAAACACGGTGGAGGCAGTTTTATGCCATGAGCATGCATGGCTGTAAATGGAAGCCAGCCACTAGTGTTTATTGATGATATGACTGCTGGCAGAAGTAGCGGGATGAATACTGAAGTGTACAGAGCTATACTATCTGCTCAAATGCTGTAAAACTGATAGGACAATGTTTCACATAGACAATGAGGCAAAACATACTGCAAAAGCAAGTGGAGTATTCTTCAATGGCCAAGTCAATCAACTGTCCTCACCCCAAATGGACATCAATTTCACTTGCTGAAGACAAAGCTGAAGGCAGAAAGTCCAATGAACAATCAGCACCTGAAGACAGCTGCAGTAAAGGCCTGGCCTAGATTATAATTATATCAAAAGTATAGTTATAAGAGAATATAGGTCTTTTCACAACTTACAGAAACATAACAGTATGAATGAAACTGAAAATGTCTGTCTCTACATCTTTGTGGACACTAAAGTCATTGTCTGCAGTTACCCTGATTTTGTGCCCACATCCCAAAGGCATGCAAATTAAGTGAATTGGTGACTCTGAAGTGATAATGTTTGAAAAAGCCTGGTTATGTGAGTGAGTGAAAGAACCCATATGAAAAACTGGCCATTTCTCTCCAGGGTTGGTTCCTGTTTTGTGTTCAGTTATGCAGGCATAGGTTCTGGCCTCCTGCTCCTGCTGCTCTAGATTTAATTAGCAGGTACAAAAATCAATGGAGGAATGTATAGTGTCTAGGTTTTAACTCCACAATATAATAAATATATAGTAAATATAAACCAGTACACAATTTTGTACATGTTTCATATTCTATGTCCACTATCCAGATTTTGTTGTTGCTAAATCATTTAACTTTTACTTGAATAGTCTAAATTACATAGAGAACACTTTATCCAGAACAGGATCCTTGTACCGTTTCTTGGGTTTAACGTAGATGTTTGCAACTATCTATGCACCAATGCTGTGAGTCTTTAAAGACAAAGCTTTTCAAAAGCCTTTGGAAAGTTCATAATATTAAGCAGAGTCATTTTACTGGAGAGTCTCCTGATTCCTTATACAATTTTAGTATATTTAGAGAAACATGATCTACCTGTATTATTAAATGTGCTTTTTTATTTATGAGTTTTGCTATCTCTATAGTTTATATATGGAGGACGTATTGTCTTCATGAAAAAAAAATGGACTGCTAGCTTTTAATTTAAAAACCAATTTGATGTCTTTGGAAAATGTTTTTGAACATTTTTGGAAATATTTGTGTGTCCATGGAAAAAATGTTGCCGATATTGTATGAGAATGAGTAAATTGATTCTTATTAAATTTTGTGGACAAATTGCACTTTTTAGTCTTAAGGGCTGGCAAGCTTTTGGCTGCATTTCATTTATTCAGGTTTGTGGTTTTAAAGTTCAAAGAGTTAAAAGGAAGCGCAAAGAACAGTCAAACCTCTGCTCAAAAGCTCACACTATTTACCATATGCATTTAGGACTTTGAAAGAAAGGGTTTTATAAATTAGGAATTCAATCCTATGCTCAAGCTTTGGACTTTTAAAGTTAAAACTTTCCAAATTTAACAGTCAAAGCAGCTAAACTCTAAACTAGAAAAAGTTTGATTCGATTTTGTACCTTTATTTAAATTATTAGGATTATTTTTGTGGCAGAATATATATTTATTAGAAAATATTTTCCACTTTGAGTTTAGAATTTGCCACCCCAACTACAGTTTACAATTTGGGGTGTAAGTCCCAACACTTTCCTACCTGCAGGATAAAAGGTTTCTCTTGTTTCTCCTCTAATTTATAATATCTTAAATGAAACAGCCCATCAGTATTGTTAAAATTTAAATCTAAAATGAAATATTTCATATTTTCACTTACATAAAAACATTAATTAAAATGTTAAATACATTTCATTTAAAAGCAAAATAAAATAGAGAAACTAAACTGTGGTGGTATTTCATCTTGCATACCCATCCATCCATCCATCCATCCATCCATCCATCCATCTATTATCCAACCCGCTGAATCTGAACACAGGGTCACAGGGGTCTGCTGGAGCCAATCCCAGCCAACACAGGGCGCAAGGCAGGAAACAAACCCCAGGCAGGGTACCAGCCCACCGCAGGGCACACACACACACATACACACACACACACACACCAAGCACACCCTAGGGACAGTTTAGAATCACCAGTGCACCTAACCTGCATGTCTTTGGACTGTGGGAGGAAACCGGAGCACCCGGAGAAAACCCATGCAGACACGAGGAGAACATTCAGGGAGGACCCGGGAAGCAAACCCAGGTCTCCTTACTGCGAGGCAGCAGCGCTACCCACTGTGCCACAATGTCGCCCCATCTTGCATATATTTTGGTAAATGCACACCTTATGCTGTGCTCATGTTGTAAATATGAAGTAAGTCATATAACAAGCACAACAAATTTTTACCAACTGTTAATATAACTGGTCTATAATATACTCTTCAGTGTCTACTGTCTTTGTTCATACTGTAGCCTTTCTAGGTGCTTAAAGGACTTCAGACTAGTGTCCTTTGAATGTCTGAACTCTCACACTTTATTAAAACTTAAAAGAAGGTCAGGAAAGGCACAGAAACTTTGCCACTCTGGAAGCCATTGTAACACAGCAACATGGTTGAAGGTATAAGTAGAATGCAGTCAGGTCATCTTTAGAATGATTTTCAGGGTTGTCTGCTGGTTGCTCTGCCACACAATACAATAAGACCTAAAAGACAGAGCTCTATAAAGTCATGACATCTTTATAGGCACAGCGAGAACAGGTAATCCAAATACTAGAGAATGTGAATTAAATTGTTTATTTTTGTTAGAAGCTGGAGATCTTGAAGAACTGGAATGGTGCTGCATTTGAAAGACTTGATAATAAACAAAAGTAGATTGCCTTTGGTTTTACTTATAAGATTTTCATTTTATTTCTTACTTAAAATGTTTTCTCTATGTTTGCATCACCAAAAGAGGACTGATGTGATTGGGAAACAATGGAAAAATGTTTAGGAGGAAAATTACTCAGCCGTATAAGCTGAAGCTCTAGGTAGCCGCAACAAAGAAAATGATGATGTATTTTGAATTATCTGAGTTAACTCCTTATTGAGGACACCTACTGATGATTCTGTGTGTAGTCAGTGGTTACTCCAAAGGAGGAAATGTATTTGCTAGGTGTGCTTAATAGTTTTGACCTCTCTATAATTGGAAACACAACATTGGAAAAAGGAGTCCTTTAAGTATCTATAAGGGCAGGAGTGTATCACTTATCATGTGAGACTGAAGGAGCCAAGAAGCCTAAAAATAATGTGTAGTTAAAATACAATTCATACTATCTATTACACAGATTTTGTAAACAAGATCATTAACATAATTCAGGAGGCTGTAATAAAAATTCCTGTTCCTGTGCATGCTTTTATTAAGTTAACGTA